>NC_091932.1:38770624-39070624 GCF_041260155.1 Ptychodera flava
ACAGGACACATAGATCTTGTGTTATTAATGAACATGTTCCATTGGAGAATTAGCATCACTGTTGCAAAAGATTTGCCATATTGGAGAAATTAGTTTACCGCAGAAAACTTGTCTAATGTTGGACAGGAGTTGGATAGGCCATACATAATGTGACCATGTAATACAGCAGTACTCGTCTGGCAACATTTATAGAATTTCTCTGCAGTTAATGTCCGGGTATCAGTTGAATCACAGTGTTTGGAAGGTCTTATCATCAAAATCAGCATACAGCATGTAATAACATGTTGCATAACTTAAACATCTGCTTGAAAATTTGTTTGTTTACAGGAATTGCACATCATACAATGGTGGACTCTGAAGGTTGCCAATTGTGTCCTTGAGAAAGGACAATCAAATCACTGATTTCATCTCCACTCATAAAGATATAAAGTTTTGAGTTTTTCAACTCATAGTGGACAGTCAAAAGCCATGTAATAAATTGATTACCAGATGCACAAGAAATACACATGAAGACATTTTTTGGCAAAAAATAAGTTTTATTTGAAATTGACTGAATGGAGTTAAAAATTGATGTTAAGGTGGTAAACACACACTCTGTGAAATACTTTATTTTCACTCATTATTTTTGTTGACTTGGCTGTTTTATAACCACCGCCTGACTTTCTGTTTCGATCTTTTATGAGCCATTGTGTCTGATTAGTGAGAATGTATCGATGACGGGTCTAGGAAACATAATGCCAACTCTGAGTAAAAATGAAGTATTGCATACAACGAAAGGCTCAGTTCAAGATACCTTATCAACAAACATACATATCCTGAGGTCATGTTTACGAACTTTGACCCCATGACCTCCTCCAAAAATTTATTCAATTAATCAAGTTCACATGACAAATACTCTTCCCCTTTCATAAAAATAACCTGAAGTAAAAGACAAAATTTTACACATCTGATTGTAACAATTGCAAAAATAGAAATCTCCCTGTTTATAAAATTACATAAAATGCACAAGTCTTTGGGCGACCATTCAACCACGCAAAGCTGATGTATTTAGGCAGTTTCCTACGTAGATGTATTTCAGATGGATCAAAAATGAAGCACTTATAAGCATCTCTGGTGATAAAATATTTTCTTCTGAAAGAGTACGAAAGCGTGTCAAGTGTCTGGAAGTCGTCAGTCAGCTCAAATTGCATTGGGAATTTTGTGATGCTTGCAAACAAGACAAGCATCTTTGATATATATCCATACCTCAGAACCAAAATAACACAGAGTAGGTGAATTACTTCTGTTACAAAAAAAAAGACTAAAGGTAAAAAGATCGCATTCGTTAGGTAACCCCCCCCCCCCTCCACTCCCCCCAAAAATCATGTTAATCGCAATGAATCTGGATTTGTCAATTTTAACAGACACCTATTTGTTCCTGGCTATACTGTGTTTCAAATTATGAACTTAAGTAGATGCACATACAAACCATACTGTTGCACTGAGTTTCCATGAAGTTGACAATATTTGTTTTGTTTACTTTGTAAACGGGAGAAATTTAAACTGGAAGTTCTAATCTCCGTGTGAGCTAAATGTACCAGTACTACAAAATTTGCATTTAGGAAAAAAGCTTTGAATATTTCAGTCAAAATAGGCACCACAAAACATCAGCCACCATCAGTTTCTGTGGAGGACCTGCCACTAGATGGCGCTCTTGCTCAAAAATTTCAGTTGCGTCTGGTGTTCTGCTAAAATGGCAGCAAATGTTACAGTTGAAGAAAGTTCTGGACAAAACCAACTTAAAGACTTAACATAAATAGTCTGTGTAAAATACAGTGGGAGTTACTCTTTTCATATTAGAGTGGACTGAATTACAGAGAAAAATTTAGAAGCAAACAAAATATTTCAGATTCACATGTTTTTCAAACCATACCGCCCCTCATGTTGAAATTGAAAAGAAAAGAACTGTTTCTGAATTTAACTTGTTGGTTGAGTATCTGAGAAATTAAAATTTGATACTGGTTTCTTTACCCATTTGTTTCAAATCCAAGACAAAAGTTGAAGCCTTGTTTCATTTCCTTAGGCTGCATCACTGGTGACGTCACTTGTTCAAATCTTTGAATCTAGCCAGATATGAAGAGTGAAAATTATCCCTGTTTAACCTGCTCATCCCTAATTCCCAGTGAACAGGTCCACAATCACCATTGATAACAACGGGTTGGGGCCTAACTATGGTTGTGAAAGGTTTAAAATGGAAGAGCACATCCCAGAGAATCCTCCTTGATTGGCACTTTATATTATACTACAATGCTGATGCCAATTCAAAGTAAAACCACTCTTCTGAAAACACATCTATACACCACTGATTTCAGAGTAGAGCGACAGACCAGGTATGAACCAAAATGGAGGAAAGACATTGACACACAGTTGCCATGAAACAAGCTGCTTATTCTTCAACTGGAGTTACCTTTCATGACAAGTAATTATATTTTAGTCTCAAAACACGTATCCTCTGTTGTATAAAATTGGTCTAAAAATGATCATCTTTGTTAAAGGTTGGAGCCGTGTGCTAATCTATCTATTCCCTGGCAGGTCTGTCATTGTTATAAGTGTCTACGTCTGCTGTACTTCAGGACAAATGCTGAGTGCTATGATTCATCGGCTGCTAAAATCACAGTATGTTGTCCACCCACAGACACCATCACGCCTTTCCTTGATTCCAACTGTTTGCCTTTCACCAGTACCGGACTGTACTCATCGTCTTCCTCCCCAGTTCCCAGCTGTAAACTGCTTCCCATGCCCCACGTGTAGATTTCACCTTCCATGGAAAAGTAATAGGAGTAATCGTGTGAGTAAAGCATTGCATAGACTTCGTGACTAGTATACTGAAATCAGATGTTTGACATCTTGGTGCATTTGGAGAACACTGAGTCTGATCTCCCTTTTGAAAAGAATTGGGTTATCTTAGGGGGCCTTCAGTAGTGTTTTGAAGCAACTGAACCCCCTAAGATTGTATTGATTTGTGAAATTGTTCAGTTTTGGCCTATTATTGTTCAGCCTTGCAGATGAATTTCACATCACATGGAACGAGAAGCGTATTTTCCAAATTTGACCTAATATACTATATCACTGATACCCATTGGCAAAAAATGTCAAACTACATAATCAAAACTTATATACAACAGAATGCACAATTTATTCTTAAGTGACAGTGGTTTTTTTGATATTACAAAATTCCATAATTAGATGACTCTGATTTTGTCAGTTTGCTAACCACATGATATTCCATGCAGAGTTTCACTTGTAACAAAGTAAGTGTTACCAGCAACTATAAGACAATCAAAAGTGGATGATCTGAGTTGAGATTACCTTTCTCCGTGACAACGGCACTGACTGAGCTGCCACAACCAACATTGGTGACTTTGTCGGTCAAACTGGATACTTTCTGTGGAATGTGAGACTCTTCAGGGTTTTCACCAAGACCAAGTCTGCCATAATCTGTCCTCCCGATCGAATATACATTACCTGTCAAGACACAGAAAGAATTGTGAAATATTTCATACATTTTTTTTAAAAGTCATCGATTGCTTGTGGTAGCAGAGCAGAAAACGCCCCATTTCTATGATACATGCAGTGAATGCACCTCCATTTTATTTACTGTTCAATTCTCGACAAATAATAAAAAAGGTGCCTTTTGGTGAAAGAAAACTTAGCATACACACACACACACACACACACACACACACACACACACACACACAGACACAAACACAAACAAATATGGATGACACACTTAAAGGCCTGTGTCAGATGTGAGGTGTTGGATTGTCTTGCTATGAAATTTTCTTACCAGATTACAATTTCAATGGAAAACAAAAGGCTATGATACTTCCATAATCCTCTTACAGATTAGAACAAGCTTGATCCCAGGGATCAAGTCCCCGGCCTATAAGTTTGGAAGATTCAGAATCTCAAACTGCAACAGTTAATTGGATAATAGACTTTTCCATAAAAGTTTTACTGCTTTTATACCTACACACCAACCCATATGCCTCCCCCCCCCCACACACACACACCAGAGCCTTCAGATGTACATGTTTTATTGATGACAATGGCAATGGGCCAAAATTCAACGTGTGTCAAGGTTACAGAGATCACATATGTTTAGAGTTGAGAAGAGGCAATAACACAGATGCAGGATGAAGCATTGATATTGGAATAAATGTGCATCATACTGCCCACTATAGTTTGCTGGATATCCCACAAACTGAACATTCTCTCTGAACAATGCATTATGTGATAAAACAAGAATTCAAGAGGACACTACCTTGATCATCTTGTAAGACTGTATGATGTTGTCCCCCTGAAATCGATGTGACTGTCATATCTTTGCATGATTGCAACGGCTGAGGCACAAACCATGTCTTCGTCTTCTGAAGTCCTTTAAAAGATAATAGTTAAGGTTCTTCAATGCTACTGATTACTGCACACAAAAATTCAAAAAGTACAATTGAACAATTAAAAACATTGTTTCTTGAATGAAAATTTCAAACAGCGCATTTTATTGAATACATAGACATGTATTTTTCATATGAATGTCAGGTGCACAAGGAGGGCATGTCAGTTGGTTTGATGGTAGAGAACTGCAAATTTTTCTCAATCAGAGGATCTACGATGCTGCTAATCTTACAGACAAATGGATAAACAGTTACTGCATTTAAAAAACTAATCCTGTTCCTCAAAAGGTTATGGTTCACACTTTTGTTGAAAGTAAGTCCAATGCTTGACGATCTAACAGATCAGCAATGGGTACTGTGACTATCACTTGATCTGATATGCCATCCATTTGATGCTAATCATCATTGTGACTATGAATGCTTAGTTTAGAAATATCAAAATGTTACATGTAAATGGTCTTCACCATTGTTCAGTGTTTTGAGCTTGACTTTGTCATGTATATTGCTGTTCATTTGGCTGTCACTTACCTAAATGATGGTAGTTATTGAGGCCCCAGGCAAACAAACCAACGCCTGAAACCCTGGCAAACGTACAGTATGCAGTGCACCATACATGATCAAATATGGCCTTGCCCTTGCCTTTGACCCTCCGACAGTGAACTACACTTGGTTCGAGCAACTCCTCTGCAAAATAGATAAGTAATAACTTCAAAATTTCTGACCTGAGATGAAAATGCTTGTAAATTACATTGTGTATTGCATTGAATACTTTTGGCATTTAACAAAGTTAATAGAATCACTTGTGAAGATGTCTGTTAAATAAAAATAATTTCAAAACTGATTCTGTTCATATTTGATACTATTCCAAAGGGAATGACTGAGAAACACATGAGTTTGGCCAGAATAATCTCATCACCATGGGGATAGATCAACAGCTATCGCTACTTACTTAGCGTTCTTCTACCACCTCTTATTGAGAAACACTCTGCAACACGTCCTAACTGCCCCTGTTCTGCCGTACCCATTGAAAATATGTCACCTTCTGACGTGAGCATACACAGGTGGTCAGCTCCTGATGCGATTTGTACAACTGTCTGGTTTGGTAATACTTCAATTGGCGTTGAGTGATTACCGGCCATAGTAAGGCCGATGACCCCTGACCCGTCCTGAAGAAACAAATATGTGTAATATACAATAGTGCTGATCACAATGATAGATTTGTTACTGATTATATCATACCAATATACTGATGGTGCAAATACAGTGATCTGAATGGTCACGACGTGAAAATACCCCTGGTAGATTTGTGATATAGCAAAGTGCTGTCACATCTTAGCTCTTGGCTAGAGAAAATTAACATTTTGATGTTACATGCCAAAATTTCCATATACTGTTATGATATAATAGCAGTAGGTCACCTCAGCAATAGGTATACCACTTGAGTTTGAACAGTTCACTCCAATATGCACTTGTTATTCCTCTTGCATATCTGTATTGAACCGGTCAAAATTTTGTGGTATACAATCGTTGGGTGTGGTGTATTGCTTGAATTATCATTGTGTATTGACATTGGCTACTGCAAACAAAAATTCAGACAAATTTTGTTTTATAGCGAGATACAAAACAATTATTAAAATCAATTCCTAAAAGCCAGAAATCTTGTTGATTACAGGTCAGAAGATCAGTGCTCAAGTTTACTTAAATACACAAAAAGTGTTTCACAGAAGAGCAACATACATTTTTATAAATTGTACGGTATAAACTTACCCTAAATGTCCCCCACGCAAACACTTTGCCTTCTTCTGTTAGAGCTGCTGTGTGTGAGTCCCCTCCACTGACCTGCACCACCCTTGATGATAATGGTACAACCCCAGGTGAATACTCTGAGCCATCTTCACTGGTGTCTCTTCCTAATGCTCCTTCATCATTGCAACCAAATGTATAAATCTGCAGAGAAAGAAAAAGAAAATTACTCTGTTATCAGTGAAAATAATTCATGATATAAATTGAAAAACTTTAAACGACATGGCTTTGTGGTTAACTTGTTGTAACCTGTTCACCATCAGATTTTGAAACAACCCTGAGTAACATTCAATAATGAGTTTTCAACTCTGTGGTGTGCAATGGGGAAGAACATGTTACTGGATGGAAAAGAATTCTCTAACTTTTCCTGTAAATAGGGAATGAACCAATGATAACAATTAGCTATGGTAAAAGAATCATGCCAGTGAATGGAACATAAGCAAAATATTTAATTTATCACACATTACTATTATAAGCTATAGAGTCGTTTTAGGTTAATTTGCCAACGTGCCACTGGCCATCTTGGCATGGATACTTGTTAATACATAGAGCTAAATGACAAGACTGAAATGCAGGTGTGAATGGTGCCATATCAAAGAGGGGGTTTACAAAGCTAGAAGTTTCAGAAAATACACCTCACTCAGTCGCGACGCAGCTCTGCAAGAACAATAGAATCCATTTGCCGTTCGTGGGGGGTCTGCATACATTAAATTCAAATATATGGTGGCCATTTTCGCACTCAACATGTCCTCGTTTGTCGTGGAATTTTTCACCTTAAATGATTTCATTTCGCGTTCTAAATCAACACAGTCCGAAAACAGAACATTATAAATAACTACATTGGTCAAATCAATGGTTACCTCATCAAGAACCCCCCAAAATCGGCAGGCATGGGAGACAACTCGCGATCGTATCGATGCGATATAATCTATTCATCGACCGTAAAAAGCAGCAAAACGTTTGTGTCCAGAGTCGAAAATGCACTGAACCATAACAGATTATGTTTTGACCAAATAATCCACCTTCTTACCGCATTCTTTTTCTAGGACGGCTATGCCAATTCGTCAAAACAGTTCCCGCACTCAGTTCACCTACCGATGCAGCCAAGAAGCGCCCTCAATGGTCACAAGATCAAATCTTACCTAATATTTGTGCTGAATAAACTCAGATGAAGGTCGCACACTATTTTTGAAATCGTGCTAATTTATGATCTGCTTTATGATCTGAATCTAACAATTACAAGATTTTTTCACCTTTGTGGCTCATAAAAAAGACAATATTAAGCATGGACGTGGCAACACAGCTGAACACGGCGGATACTACCACATGTCAATCGAAATACGAGATTTTCAGCGAAAATAACAAACATCGGGACATCCTTTGGCGAGTAGATGCGAAATAAGGTCCGAACCCGGTCTGGCAAGAACATTTTGGAATTTAGGGGCCTAAAGAGGAACAATCGCCGATATGGAAAACGGAGCGCTGGCGCTAAATCAACTGTCGCCCAACATTTCCGTCCACACGCCCTGCAGCTCTATGGGTGAAACCAGTCACCGTATAGGCAGAGTTTTACTGCAAAATTTTACTAGTCTTAATGGATGTACCGGTTCCATATTCCACAATTTCGTAGCACAAGGATGATAAAAGACATTTCTGTTAATGGTTAGGTAAATTGCTGTCTAGGACGGTTTCGCCAATTTCGAAAAGAATCGGTACGTAACGAGTAGCTGGAAATCAACGTATTACATTCATTGACATATAAAATAGGTCGATGTCGTATGTACAAATATCATGCAATCGTCCACACAAAGGCAACGTCTTCCTTTAATACATTCTGCCTGAATTAGACAGACAGATTAACAGATGTTCGAGAATTCCAACGATTCCTAACTCATACCACTTATATGATCGTACAGCTCAATCCGACATGAGCAATCCTGGCAACCTGCGCAGAAAAGTGCGCAGTTCAAATTAACCGCCAAATCGCGGAGCTGCGTCGCGACTGCACTTAGAATGCACCCACGGGATAGATATTGGGACTCTAACTTTTACAACTCCATTGGGTGCTCATTTTCAAACTTATGTAGTGACTTCAGTTTTCACCAGCTTATTTTTGTTAAAATAAAAAATTCAAGAATTATTTCTTCATAGATTTAAAGGGATATAGTCCTCGGAACTGTGCTCAAAGGTCGTATGGGACCCATACGACCCATGGCAACAATGTATCCAAGGCACAATGGTGATTGATGACAGTTAAAACATGTCTGTCATAATCTATTATCGTATAATTTAAATGTTGCAGCTATGATGATGAGGTGCATCTTGATATAGTGCACGAAATACATTGTTTGTAAAAAGAAACTCGCACAGGCACAGTTCTGACGACTATATCCCTTTAACAAAAGGATGACTTTCAATGTAGCTAAATATTGAATAACTTAACAACTTGTTTCCCTAGTGCCAAATTGTGCAGAATTTTTATTCTTGATTTCAAAAAGGAATGATTTAAAGTTTCTATGGGAAAAGTTTGAGCAAAAGTTTAAGTCTTTCTTTTTTAATGCCAATGCACATACTATCTTAAAGAGGCCACAGTTTAGCTTCCCATTGTTTCATAAGGTACTAAACCACTGCCCATGGTGGTGATTGTAAATAAATAATGAATGACTAAAACTTCCTAAGTGTTACTTTACCTTTCCAGCTTTAGTTAGACACACTGTGTGCATACCACCAGCAACAACTTGTACCACTTTGCCAGCAGCCTCCTCTGGTAGTGGTACCAAAGCTGGTCTCTTGCGCTCCATAATGTCTTCCCCTAACCCTAACTGACCGACATCTCCTTGGCCCAAAGCAAGAACAACTCCTGGTGTTGTACAGTGACTTGGATGTGAGACTGTCACTGTGAAAAACATTACATGTAAAAGTTATAAAAATCACTGTTTCAGACATTCAGATATACTGCACACCCATTGCTTCTAAATCTTGCAAAAGGAAAAGCCATCATTAAGTTCTGCCCAGAAAGGGCTCTTTGAAAAGGATGTGGTTTTTTCCAAAATGACTGTTGCTGTTTAAGAACAGGCCTCTGATCTTCTTTTCAGAAAATGGATACATAACTTATACTCGTTTCAGCTTATATTATATATTCACATTTAACTGCAAAAAAATGAACATTGATCAAACTGCATCAAGAGACAAAGCTACAAACACAAAGCCACATTGAAAGCTTAAACTGCTATTTGTTAGTATTGCTAATCCAAGTGAAAAGAAACAGCAGTAATACTACAAACCATTCATAAGGGGCAGTGGTTGCAAATGTTTGATTATTTTTTTTGTAAACAAAAATCCCATGCCCTCCTTTGTACATCAGATAAGAGCACTTGAGACCACAGATAAGTTACCTACAAAGCAGTAAAGCATTCCAAATGAAAGATGGGAGAGTGCATATAGCATATAGCACAGACCAGAAAATTCAATTTTATGCCAAGGCATGATTTATAACTTACAATTGAAGAATGTCAAAATAACATTACTAACCTTTAATTTTTTTATTCGGTTGTTCATCTTTATTTGCTTCCACTGAACTTCTCTTGGATTTCTTTTCCCGTGGAGGCATCTTGATATGGTCTAAAGTGTCTCTAAGTTGAAGGACAAACAAGAAATATCATTATATTACCATGCCCTGCCTGTCGCATTTTGATTGGTCGAGCTGAACCACATGCCCGTGAATATGAATAATAAGATTAACAACTCAAAGTATTGTAACTTTACAGCTCAAACGAAATCATAATCAATCACAAAATAAAATGGCGCCCCTGTGGGCCAAGTTTAGATACTTTTTTCTGAAAATATCTTCGGATTTGCCAATATTTTACAGCATGTGTGACAGTGTGTCGTATATTGCTCAGTTCTACGGCCCAGTTGTTGTTCGCTCCGAAAATTTTCGCAAATTTTGACGGTTTTCTCCGGTTCGTTGATAATATGATGAAATAACAGACTCCGCTCTGACCAACAACGTTTATTATGGGCACGGGCTCGAGGAAAGCCAAATTAATGGGCTCGGCAAGCCTTGCCCGTTAATTTTTGGCTTTCCTCTCGCCCTTGCCCATAAACAAACGTTAATGGTCAGCACATCGCCCGCTATTTCTGTATTATTATGGGTATATACTACACTGGCAACTATTCTCCAGCTGCCTCCTCTGTGATCTTATCAGAATGAAAAGTCTGGTAGTCAAGCCAGTTTTATGGCGTGTCTACGTGCACAATTCAAAGTTTTAAATCACTTATGAATAAATCAAGGTATCTCCATAAATTACCAAGATGAGTCTACCCATTTACAAGTCTCCAGGGCAAATGTCTGTCGCTGATTGGTAAAATGTTTCAATGGTCCATTTTCACAGTTCTCTCCTCACATTTGGAACAAGAGGAAACTTCCGTTTTCACACTTGCAGCATTTCATAGCATCAAAGAAGTTAAAATGTTCACCACCACTGCACCAGATTACGGCATTAAGTATTTGGGCTGGCAGCAAATATGCTCAGACTGTTACTGGAGTCTGCTTTTCTTTAACAAAAGTTCTCCTTTGCGATGAAATCATAAAGGAGACAGTTTAAAGGGACAAAGTCGGCCATTTTTTCATGAATTTTGTTTGATACGAGATACTACTTATATTGTTTGACATGTTGAAAGATACTGAATTAATGGTGAACATTCATATATTCGACCACAGGTTTAGATAAATCAAATGAAACCATCGCAAAAAAGAATTAATATGACCATTAATTCATTTTCGCGATGGTTTCATGTATCATGTCGAAAACTGGGGTCGAATATATGCATGGTCACCTATTTATTCAGTTTCTTTCAACATGTCAAACAATATAAGTAGTATCTCATATCTAATAAAATTCATGAAAAAATGGCCGACTTTGTCCCTTTAAATGTGACCACTTGTCAAAGACAATTTATGTAAATGATCCAGGTCAAATCAGCAAGATCATCATTTTTTAATGGAAAAAGATGCCATCAAGTGTGAATTTATTCACAGGTAACTATCTTTACACCTATAAGATGTTTGTGAAAGAGGTGATAACTCAAATTAATCAGGCAACTTCTGAAGATTTCCCGCAAAAGTTTACCAGAGACACACACAAACTGACAAAGGGCTAAGGAATAGTTCCAGAAAGATGCACTATAATTACAAAGTATACTTGCTTATGGCATGTACTCCAAAAAAGAATGGTTTCGTTTAGTCTTTAGATATTAGAAGTTGACATGCATGAGTATATACTGGACTGTGTAAAAAGGTGGTAATACCCAACCAATATCGTGTTATAGCATATACAGCTTTTCAAATTCAGTTTACGAGTAAATAAAGGCAGGTAAACAGTGAAGAGCTTACAGATTGAAGCCCTGCATTTCCAACAAGCTGGTCTGTCAATGGTTTACAGTTCAAGGGTCAGAGGTGACACAATGCACGGGACTACAAAGCTCCAATGACATGTTTATGGCGCTAAATATCGGTTAACGTGGTTCTCTTAAATTAGCTTTGCAAGACAAGGGGGATAAACGTACATGATCGCCATGCATGTCAGAGGAGATCGTCCACAAACCTCGGTAAACTAGTAGAATAATCGTTGGGTTGTCGAACCCTGGCAGCAGTACAAGTAGTAGACAGATGGCCCTGGGCCAGTATTTGCTCCGACCATGATTACAATCAAAATATGGATTTATATGCTCCATGTTATCTGCCGAGCCTATGCAGTTCTAAACGTGAAGTACGTGCCAACAATCAGCCTTCTTAAACCATCGATCTAAGTTTTACTTACCCGATAAAATCAAAGGAACCACCACGTTATCACCAGCACCCTGAACTCTAGAACTCTTGTGACACAACGTGTGCCGGTCACCGTATTTGTACGTTTTGCGCATCGCTCTGCGCTGAAGTACCACCCTCGTTCAAACTTGTCTCTCACTCACAGAATTGTGAAAACTACCCCCACTCAAAGTATTTCACGTCTTCTGCTTGTTGGAATTGAGTTAAATAAGAATGAAATAAAATACCAAACAATTACAATTTTTGAATATCATTATTAACATAATTTAAACTTTTTGGACGATGATGCTAAAGGTCAAGGGTCAAGATAGGACAACGTAAATTAAATCCGAATTTCGTGCTTCGTGATGATTGATAGCTTCATTTGATGTATAAGCTCACTGGCCAGAAATAATAACCCGACGATCAAGTTGCCTAAAATCGAATTCATTGTAAGCAAAATTAATTTATGACTATTTTATACTGATATGTAGGGATTTCGTGTTTTTCTATTATCTATTTTGAAACGATTTAGTTTTTATTCAAACGTTTGTTATGCTTGTAATCTTTGTACGAGATTTTGAACGTAAAACATTACAATCAGACGATGTAAAAACTTGCGAAATGCATCAGCACGTGGAGCTTGGAGCTTATGTGTACTTTTCACTGCTATATCCTCGTTCATGTTATACAAACTATGGCTAACGTAATTTTACCATAAATTTTCTATTTTTGCGTCTTTATATGCACTTGATTTGCTTGAAGAATTTTTTATTCTTTATCTTGCTTAATCACTTCATATTAAACTTACATGAACTCTTATCTTGCGTATATTATTCGAACATTACGTGTTCAATCTTTCAAGATCCTGAAAGAGGATAGTACGGGTCACAGGTCAAAATTGAAAATGGTTGCCAAACGCGTAGACGCGTGGCCGGTAGCGATAGATCCGTCTTTTTCATCGTGCAATGACGCCACCAAACGAACACCACAAAGATTGCGTCGATAAATTACTTCTGTACTGTTGAAAAGGTGAGTGAATGCAGTATTTTACATTTCTTCCGGCGAAAGTGTTTTGTCTTACCAACCAATTTGACCGGGAGGAATCAGCAGACAGGGATGTGCACACCCAGTACGTACACAGTGCACGATTTGTGTTACGTTGCATGCTTGTAAGCTCAAAATACTGTTCGCATGGGATACGTATGTATGATATGGCATTGGTGTTTGACTGACTCTACCAAAACATTTGTCATCTGTGGAAAAGTCAGCCAAACATTTTCAGATCCGGAATGTTTCAGTGGTAGGTTAAATGGATTTTAACCCCAAACTATATTGTCTGTTCACTACTTGGCTACCACTGAACCAGGTCTAAAAAAGACTAAAGCATCCGTTTTTAGGGTCTATGGTCTAAGGCACAAATGACGAGAAAATCATGTACTTGTGATTGTTAGTCACGGTCAGACCTGTAATTGTTGATATGTGCTGCAAAATGACCGATTTGAAATATTACGTCTGAAGTGAGAGAAAATGAATGAATTTCGATTTTTTATCGCAAAATGACTGGATAACTTGCTGTGAAGTCAACTGACGACTACTAAACTACAGCCGAGTTGGCTGTCTTTCACCTTATATCCATTCCACAGATTCACCTTACAGTGGTCATTGGTAGCATTCAGGTCACATACAAGAAATATCACCTAAACAATTGAGTTAGGAGAGAACTATTTGATTTCTGGGGATGGAGGATAACTGGATTTGGGGAAAATAAAAATTGTCAGCAGGTGAAGGAGAAAAAGTGATCATGTAATGGTACAAGAGGACAAAAGTTCCATCAGATTTGCAAATTGCTGCCGCATGTAGAAAAATAATTTGATGCAGGACTTACAATAGAAATAAAATTGCTGTCACAGTGAGGGGAAAAATTGCTGGTATTCCCGTTTCCTCAACCCCTAAAAATTAAGTTGTTCTCCCTTACTATCGAGACCCCATTCATAAATTAAGCCAAAACAACCAGACATTAGCACAACTAGTACAGAGCTCAGTGCTATTGACTTGTGTCCAAGCCATTGTGTTCCAAGTTTGAGGAATTTTTAAAACACGAATGTGACATTTGATAGAACAATTAGTTTCTGTTTGGGCTCAGTTCAAAGTAAATGATTAAATTCCTTTCTTTTCAACCAGCAGACTATAAAGAAGCAACGTCGACTGATACAAAAGGAAAATGCCAGACTAAGTTGAGAAATTCAACTGATGTTACCTAGTCACCATGGCTTCTGAAATACCTGGATGCAGAGGCTGTGAAAAGCTGCAAGAAGAGATAAAGAAAGTGAGAGAGGATTATGGTCGCAATTTCACCACAATCAAACAGAAAATCATTTCAACAGACAGACTGATCAAGCAGTACAGCAGTAAATGCAGTGAATTGGAAACGCAAACGAAACGACTTGATGATGTGACAAACAAGCTGTATTTGAAAGAACAGGACTGCAACGCTCTACAGAAACAGTTGCAGACAGCATTGCGGCAAGTTGAAACAGTCAAACAGGAACTGAATGAGTGTAAACAATCCAAATTGCTCATCATTCAGCAAAAGGCAAACATTGAAAGTAAACATTCAGCCTGCCAAAATTTATTTGAGCAGTTAGAGAAGAGATTGGAGCAGAAAGATGAACTGACAGAGACCCTCAATGAAAAGTGTAAGAACTTAAAACAGGAACTTGACAAATCTCAAAAGCTGTTGGCTAAACGAGACAAAACCTACGACAAAATGAAAGAAAATGTTGAAGTTTATAAACAGCAGCTTCAAGCAGAAAAGAGGAGTAAGAAAGCACTTGAAAGACGCTTGGAAGGAGCTGAGAAGTTGTTGAAGAAATATGAAGATATGAAGAGGAATGAAACCAGAAGGGTGATAAAAAGGTATGATGATATCCAAGCGGATGACTGGGCACAGTCAAGTTATGGTGAAAATGAACAGTTGGCACACATTCACGACAAAAAGGAAAAGTTAGAATCTGGAATCTTTTCAGAGCTCCAGTCTGTGATTCAGTTTTCTGCCTCTGAGCTTCCGTCACAGTTAATGCCTCTTCCAATGTCGCCTGTGTCATCGCAGTATGATACCGATGAGGAGCTTGATAGTGTCTGTGATGAGATAGATCGTGCATTGGACTGCCACATTGGAGATTCTGTCTTGTCTCCAAGTAGTTATAGAGATCAGAATGAAAGTAGCTTACTGTGTGATCTCCAGGAAGGGTGCCTACCTGCAGCCGATGACACCAAAGACGAAAGACAGCAATCATTCCGCCAAGATGATTCAGAAGTCACGTCAATTAGTGAGGTCACCAATGAAGAAGCTTCCTGTCACGTTCAACAGAGAAACATAAACAAAACAGCTGCAGGTAGTGAGTCTGTGCCTGTCCCTGATGCACAGCCGAGATGTTCAACGCCAAAACCAACCAGTGCAGAAACCAAGGATATGGAGAACAGTGTTTCAAGTGACTCCACCACAGATGATTCATTTGATGATATTGATCAGAAGGATGACAGTAAAAATCAAATAGATAACATTGCTGTGGATGACAAAACACAAATTGATAATGTTGACGAAGATGCGGTTGTGTCAGAAAATTCAGAGACTCGGGGAAGAGGTTCAATATCAGTCAACAGTTCACACAGTGTAGAAATCAGTGAGGATAGATTTGTCAACATGTCACCCTCAGAAGAGGAAACTGCGTCTGCATCATCCAAGGATTTCAGCTCAATGACACAAAGAATGCAAGAAAACAATGTTGAGATCAAGAGTATTGATGTTGGTGACTCTGAGAAAAGTACTAAACTAACTGTGCAAAATCAGCTGCCAGAAACAGAGGATACTTCAAATGCATTTCATGATAAGGAAGAAAGTTGTTCCAGTGCCCAACAAGGTGATTTGCTTCAAAATGCAAGTACACAAGACAACAGCACCACTGACTCTTCAGAATGTGTGACCAAGTTGCAGGGCAAAGGTCAAGGTCAAGATCAGGTTGAATTGGAATCTAAATGCAAACCACAGTTATTAACTGACAAAGTTTGGTGTTCTAGCACTGACATTACTGACCCACCAATTGGAAAGACAAAGCAATCAGAGGACACTGCTGCAGCAACAGATAGCGTGGATCAAACAAAGACAACACCAAAATCCAAATCTGAAAACCATGCCAAAGAAGCTCAAGGTGCAGACTCTGTGACAGTCCTCCCATCATTGCTAAAGTCTGCACTCCAGGAATCTCAGTCAAAGGTTATTAATGATGTGACTGGACAGGAAACAAAACAGGAATTGCAACATAAGAAAGACATTCCTGCTAAAGATGGTCACGGAGTAACAAGGACATCAGTCATCAAGGAATCCCAACCAATTTTAGAAGCCAACCACAAAAAACTTCCACCTCAAACGGTAACCGGTGAACTTGATGAGGTCAAAGTTGAAAGTGCAGAGGGTGACAACGCCATCACTCGTAAACGACCCTACACCAGGTCACAATCAAGGGACAGTAATTCTGATGAAAGAGAAAAGAAAAAGAAGAAAGTTGAAGAGGATGGTGTTGAAAACAGACAAAATTCCTCCAAAAACGTGTGTAAAGAAAATGGTCAAGTTAAAAGTATGCCAAAACGAATTGCTGATCCTAGTGTGTTGACTGAATCAATTCAAAATAGCAGCCACAATATTATCTCAGAGACATTGAAATGTGATAGCAGCCCCGGTGTAGTCACCAGAGCCAAAGCAAAATTACTTGAAAAGAGTGTAACAAAATCCAAGTCTCCTCACCTCAGGCAGTCTCGGAAAAGAACTACGGGCGATGATCGCGCAAATACCAATGCTGCAAAGAAAAGAGAAAAGAAACTGAAAGCGGTCTCTTTGGCAGATCCTGAAAACAGCAGAACCAGTCTTGACACAGATGATGATGACATGCTGAACACATCTGAGGTATCTGCACAAAAGAAGAGTACATTATCTAAAGAAATGTCAGAGTCTATATTATCAGCATGCACTCTTGATGAAAGCAACTGTAGTCAAGCTGATGCTTTGCCAACAGAGAATGTGAAGAGTACATTGAAAACTGAATCATCCAGACATGCTACAGAGCTGACAGCAAAATGCTCTTCACCAACTGCGTTTAAAATATTTGAAGCGATTTCTGACATGGCTGCATGGGACCTGGCTCCCCCATTATCCCCTCTGCGAATGTCTCCTGTAAATCTGACTGACACCCCTGAACCGGAAGTGGAATCTCCCATGTCGTGCATCTTACCTTCCCCGCCAAGAATTCTGTCACCTCCTTCACAGACTGTTAACGCTTGTGTGACAGGGCAAACTGTAGATCCAGAAGTTGAAAATACCACTAGGACGAGTCATTTGAGGTCACCTTGCCAGTTCAAGGCCACAGCACCAAAAGATGCCATCTCTGTTAAACCCTATCCCATGGGTGCAGCAAGAAGCCTCCTACAAGCCTTTGACAATGACACTCATGACAGCTTACAAGATATTGCCGACAGCAAGGACGACTTTGGAGTGAATAACAAAACCAGCAAAACAGAAGATGGTAGTGATGCAAGCAGAAAACCAAGAGAGAAGTTTCTAATGAAAAATGCAGGCGACATTGTGGAATCAGTCAGTGAGAACAACATTGTTGAAGTTGAGAAAAACAGAAAATGTAGTGATGGTGACCAGATCTCTGACGTCAAAATTCCAACTTCAGATAGAATTAGCGGTGAAGAGAACCAGACCAACAATGCAGAGAAATTTGAATCAAACTGTGCCAGGAAGAATGAGACAAAAGAAGACGACTTTGATTTGGCTGATTATGATGCGTTTGATGACGACTCTGTTCTCGTCAACCCAAGAGAGCATACAGGTCACACAGCAACTATCGGTAGTCCAAATAAACCAATCGGGGATCTGTGGGCAGACATAGCTACCAACAAAATGCCCGATGAAAACAAGAAGAAGAAGAAAAAGAAACAGAAGAAGAGGAAGAAGAAAGCCAAGGGAAATGTGATAGCATCGCCAGAAGCAAGTACGCCCTCACTTGCTGATGCAGAGAAATGTCTCGAGACTGTGCTGCATAAAATCAGGTGTATGGCTGAGTCCAAAGCAGTCAATGCTGTCGTGTCAGCTATTATTGAGTACACTGTGAATTTTTCCGTGGATTTGATGCCCGTCATTGCCTCTAAGTGCCAGAACAACAACGACAACACCAGACCAGTTCTGACGCCACAGGAAGAGAGCATCGCTGCAGCGCTCTCAAACAGACTCAGAACCCGGCCGCAGAAAGTGCAAGAGGGAATACTGACAGGTCTGCACAAGGGTGTGATGGCAAGAGGTGATCTGATGCAGTGTCTGTCACTGTGCAGGATATACACAGGCCTGTCCAGACTTCTGAACTGTAGAGAAGGCGTTTGTGTGCTGTGTTACGATATGTTTCAACAAGACCACCCAGACAAGCTCCACCATTTGTTAGCTATTGTTGGTGTGTGGCCAGCAATACTGAAAAAACATAGTAGCAGTCTACAGCCGGTAGTCAAGGTGCTGGAGTTTGCTACGCGGAAAAAACTTGAAGCAGTAAAGGATCCTCAACAGAAAGAAGTGATTGAGAAATACCTGTCACTCATGTGCAGGTGGCAATTTGGAAAACAGTCGGCAGAGAGTATATCTGAGGAATTCATTGTTGATATAAAACAGAAAATTCTAGTTGTTGAACACAATGGAGAGACCAAGCTCACAGCAGCAGGATTTGAAATCAGCAAAGCAATGGAGTTACTCGCACAGTACCAGGGCTGGGAGTGGACAAACAACTGGCTCATCAGAGAAGCCTTCTGGCCTATGCTGAGAGAGTGGAGCCAAAAGCTGAAAGAAGACAAGAGTACGAACTGTAGTAGTGTTATAATGCTGTTCCATATCATCACTGGAGTGAGCGTCATTGGTCATGCAACAAACAAACAATCCGTGGTTGAACTTCTGAAGATGATGTGTGCAGTCTTAGCACAGACTACTTTACCATGGGTGGTGCAGTGCAGTGTAGCATAGATGTGTCCTCCACCTGGCTATCTCCCATCCAGCGATGGGTGTCTCCGCACTTGACACATGGATAGCTCAAGCACAGAGACCCGTTGGTCTGGACATCAAGAATGAACTTGAAAAACTCAAGGTCTATGCGAAAGACACTAAATAGCTAGGACTGATAACAAACAACTGATTTAGTTGATTATGGCTTCCATCTTTTTATACTTGGGAAATCATCAGTGAATGCAAACAAGAAATGCATCACATCAAATACAGTTGCCAGAGAGACATCTACAATTGCTGTGTAAGAATGCATACAATGCAAGACTTACATAATTTGAAACCTGTTTATTTTTTAACTTATTCAGAATTTGGTATAACATGCCAGAAGATTTTGAAATGACTCGCTTGAATGCTTCTTTATCGTGCAAGTTCACATTTCACCATCAGGTCAAGTTGGTTAAAACTAATGAAGCACTACATTCCTCTCAAAAAATTGAGCATTTGAGGGGCCCCTGAAAACATTAATACTCTAAACATAATTTTTACAGACTTGAGTCACTATAACAGACCAAGCCAAGTTAGACTGAAAATAAGTATGGTTTTGGCTCAATACTGCTTTTTATGGACTTGACAGGTGGGGAAGTGATACTGTCTGACAGGAGAAAGATTAATTCATCTCCACATGAACATAGATTTTTGACTATATGTCTGTATATCAGCATCTGGTAAAGAGTGGAAACTGAAAATTTAAATTGACTACAGTAGAAATTTAACCACATACAGAAATCAACATAGAACAGTGTTTATTCCTATGTGAGTGTTTATTAGCATATATTTGTTTGTACTGCTGTATTGTCCACTTTCCATAGTATGCTGTAGCATTGAAAGTGACATTTTGTTCCAGAGCTGGCCCATTGCTTTGCAGTTGTCAATTTGCAATTTGTTCACTGATTCTCATGAGACGTGATACATGTATATCTTTGTATGCCATGCTTTGTACCTTGTCACCGTCAACATCGAGACAACTATTACTCTATAAAAGTGCAATTGATTTATGTAGTTTGTAAAGATTTGATTGGACAAAGCACCAAAAGATGACAATCTGCTTTCTCAGTGGTAACTTTTTCAGTCATGTCTTTCTTATGTTTTTGATCAAATTACTTCACCTTGCATGGGATTAAGTATATTTATGTGTACATGGGTCAAATTTTGTCGTTGTGTATTGTACGGGTGAATTGCTGTAATGAAAGGGTGACTTATATCACCTGATTGTAATGTGTAAATAGTTGAATGTCAAGGGTCTTATACAGTTTTGTTCAGACAACTGAAAGATTGCTGCATATTTATTGTGCGAACTCTTACATAGTTCGTTTGATCTGTGTACAAATTACCACACATTTGATTGTCATCCAATAACAATTTTAAAAAGTTAATAGATATGAAGAGTGGGTTTGCTTTGGGAAGAGAGTTACAATTATTTGAGGTTAAAGTACAATATGCTCAAGATACATGCTTGACTTTTTGGTGCAACAGGTACTGAAAATGTACGGGTTTTGTATGCATTAAACCAAAATAGTAGAGATAGCTCAGAACAGTTTACAAATTATGTGACCTAACCAGAATCTGCAGTTTCAAATGATAGGGAAGCGGTTCGTCCTTTCTTAATGGAGAATATTTAGAAATGTGAGCAGTACCAGGTTTTCACAATAGCCATTTTATGTTTTCATATCAGTCTGCCAAAAATTTTTCTCTTGGAGCACACCAAATACCAGTTGATTGCAAAAGGTAGTTGTATGCAATTTTACACTTTTGGCTGAAATCAGTTGTAGTTTGTGTTTTCTGATTCATTCTTTTTTTTGCTGAGAAAACTCTTTCACTCTTTAGTTCTGCCTGCAGCTTGTAACTGTGGTGTTTATGTATGAGACATGCTGCTTTAAACTGTATCACTGCCATGGTAGTTACAATGTAGTATTTGAACTGAGTACATTTATTGATTGTATCTACATAGTATGCAAAGATAAGGCAGCTACTTGTCCATTGTCAGCTGTGTTTATATTGTTGCTACATAACATATCATGAGAATGAATACTCTTTTGTGTTTACTGTAATCCCCAACATTTTCATAACATCAATGAATACAAGACACTAATCACATGCTGTTGGCCTTGTTCAAATCTTGAACAAACATGAATCATGTCAATTTATCCTCTGTCCATCTACCGGTATTTAAAAATGTCAAGCTATTCTGTTTGCTCCTTCTCAAAACCTTCCCCACCCTCCCACTTTTATTTTGTAGCAATGTATTGTGGGAAGAAATTTCAATGACAACCAAGCGTACATTCTTAATGGGGCTGTCTTTGTCAAGAAAACAAAGTGAAGTACACAGAGCCATGGTGAAAATGTCTGATGTATTTATTTTTGTACTTTGTATTAAAAAATATTTTGTAGAAAAGGTTTCTCATAAACAAATGTACAACCATAAAACTTAAACTTAATAAGTAATTCTTTGATTGGGAAATGTGTTCCTGATCTTTTGACCAACTTGTATTTTCCATAATGTGAAGTCTGACTAGTACTTAATATTCCGTTTTTCATTTTCATTTTTCCCCCAAAACAGAAAAGGCAATATCTGGTCATTTTTATAAGATTTTGCACAACTTGAGCGTTGACGCAATGCTGTGCAATCCATGCAAGTGTATTTGCTGGTGAAATGTGTGATTTCCATGTATGGTTCTGAATGGCAGTTTTCTGTATCCGTAACTTGTAAGCAGATGTACATCTCAGTCATGGTGGCAATAAAGATAAGTGATATCCGGCAACAGTCTCTGTAACTTTTATCATTTAGTGGGTTAATCCAAAACCCAGTGCTCTAAAATATAAGTCACAGTTGCCCATTCCAATGTTGTACTGTTCTGATGTACAGTACACAGGCTGCTCAGACTGATTTGAACAAAAGTCATATGACATCCACATGATCCACTGTGGACCAATGACAATGGAATCCTGATCATACAAGTTCTCCACAATCTGTGATGACAACTTTCTCCGTAGGTTTCCCAGATTTTGTTCCCACCGCTTCTATCTTCCGGACTATGTTCATTCCATCAATCACTTTACCGAACACAACATGTTTGCCATCAAGCCTGAAAGAAATTTCACAGAGTTAAAATTATTCAAGGTATACAGAAATTCTCTCATGGAGCTCCTTTGGCTTAACATGCAAACCGGCACATTGCAAAGAATATTGAGTAATACATATGCTGAAGCTTCACACATCAAAGGAACCTGACAGTGAAGTGGAACATGAGTTCTTGTTGGTTCATCCATAGACAGTAGAGAAACGTTTGTCTACTGTCTATGGTTATTTAATGTTTGAAATGTGACAAAGGGTGCAATGGACCTTGGGGGCATATATCTGGACTCTCAAACATTTGTAATACCTTGATCTACCACTTGTTGGAGCTCATTTTGAAGCTCATGAAGTAATTTAAAGAGAAAATTTAATTTTTATCGATACATTTAACATAAGAATGTCTACCTTTTGAATTTAAAATATCAATAAATTTCAGGTAATTTGTTTCAATAGTACCAAATTTGAGAAGTAACTCATTGCTTTTGAAAGGCAGTGGTGTAAAATTTTGTTGAGGAAAGTTTGAGCAAAAGTTTATGTCTTGATTTTGAGAAATTCTAGCATAACAGCTTTCATTTTAAGTAGAGAGTTGGTTGTGTTGCAAATAAAATGATTCCATTGTGAATGATCAATATCCACAGTCCCTGAACATTCAAACTGTGCGTTTTGATTATTAGAGACCTTTGCTGTCATGGAGTAGTACCAATGTCATACATGGGTGAACTTGATGTTGCCACTGAGGTATTTATGCGGTACGTACTATATATCTTATCTTGATGTGGCAAAAAGTTATCAAAATGAGTGGCACAGTATCTTCATCCATACATTATACTAAGAGATCCTATATCCGACATCAACCCCCACCCAATATGAAGTTTGCCTCAGAAAACCAGGTTTTCAACAACATTTGGAATGAAGAGGGTTAAAAGCCAAAATAATTGTTCTTCAAAATTGTGAAAGTAAGACACTGTGCAAAAACATGCCAAAAAAATTAAGCAAAATTCCTTCTATGTGCAAGTGGGCAGGTACAATATACTCAATTGGCAATCTTCATCTCATCACAACCTGGTATTTTCGTTGGTGTGAATTATCCAGTTGAACTGCACCTTACAGTATACTCACTGAGATGTATATTAACTGACCACTGTTACTTTGCTGTGAACTGAAGTGTGACTTTATTGAAGCCAAATGTTGTATTCTGAATCCTGCATACCACAAAAATACGTCATGAACTCAAATAGGAATCATAAAAAGTCTATTTTCTTACCAGTCTGTCTTTTCTGTTGTCAGAAAAAATTGTGAACCATTTGTATTTGGTCCTGAATTTGCCATTGATAGTGTTCCTGAAATCCACAGTAGAGAGAGAAAAGTTATTGAAATTGTGTCAGAAATGGAGATTCTTTGTAACTGTCTTCATGCAAGCTGACATTATGTAAGTACAATGGTTTAAGAATGAGAATGCCATATTCTGTTTTGACAAAGTGACACTCAAAAGACTGTAAACAAAATAAACAGCAAAGCAGCACAGGATTTGTCACATTGATCAGATGTTATATATTACAGCCTATGTCTCACATCCACTTCAGAAAATGGTTCCTTGTGTGATTTAAGTCAACAGTTTGGTAGATAAGGACACGGTAAAGACATGGAATGTTTGTGCACCATTATCCCTACATATTGGTAATCTTATGATGTAATATTACCACCATCTACAAACCATTCAGTTGCAGTAACATTTCAAAATTTCCATTTTATTCTGATGAGGCGTTTCATATTACCATAACATTACCATAAGACAGACAGATACAAATGGAACTCACCAGGACCAGTGTGTTTTAAAACAAAATTTTCATCTTCAAATTTTTTACCATAAATTGACTTGCCACCAGTGCCGTTATGATTTGTGAAATCGCCACCCTGACACATCTGATGACAAAATCAGTTAGGGGAAAATAATCTGTTTTAAAAGAGATGAATTTTATGAAACACATTTCCTGTCTGCAGGATCTGAGAAAGTATCAAAACTTCAAGATATCATAATGAATTCCTGTAGTTTGTCTCATTTTGATCATTCAAAATTAAACAAACCAATTCACACTACGGTACCCTGATTAGCACAGAACGGCAAAATTCAATTAATGGAACAAGCAACTTCATCAAAAGTTGTAAACTTTACACAAAGTTCAAGTTGGCAAATTTTGAACTCAAGATTGTCATCTTCTCTCCAATACTTCTCTCAAAGAAAGATCACTCTTTTCCATAAATGAGCATAATAGTCTGAGGTCAAAGTAAAATTTTTTGATTAGACAATTTGAAATTCAAGCTTGAAAAACAATGCGTATAATGTACAATGCCCCCTTAATGACCAGTGAAAACTCAGTTATTGTAAACATGATTTTCACTGACTAAACTTCTTATAACATACCATAGGTGAAAATATGCATAGGTTTTAGCTCAATACTGCATTCTACTGACTTGGCAGATAGGGAAGTAACAGGACTGGTAGGAAAAGGTTCACTACTGGATTTTTACTGGAGAATCTGCTTCAAGTTGTCATAGTTGTCAACTATGCATGGATCTTGGACAAGCTGAATGGTTCACTATGCCAAAACAGTTTGAAACACATTAGTCCCTAACAAACATGAAGTGTATGCAAATAATATGATCCATAAATTTTATTTCATTATCTTGTCTACAAAACAAAAAAATTCAACCTGAAAGATCAACACTGTGAGGGCAATTTTCTCAGTGACATCTGTTTTTTAGTAAAAGGATACAAATTGTGGAATGACTCTGTGGAATGAACTGCCTTTGAAACCAAATCCTTTTTCATGTGTGCACAGACAGCGGAAGTTTTCTGTAACAGAATACACAGACCCAGGTTATGGTGACTATCTTCTTTGGTGCAAATGATAATTTTGACGACAATGAGGATATTTGTGATGATAATGAAGATGGTAGTGAAGATGAAAATGATAAGGATGATTATTGTAACTATGACAATGATAATGGTGAAGATTGAAATAACAATGATGATAATTATCATTACTCTGCAACACCACAATCAAGATGAAAACACTATTAATGAGACAACTTCATCTCTATTGCTTTCACAGGTGCTATACAATTAAGAGAATATTATAAATGCAAATACAGTAATACTGAAAAGTATTGGTATTCAACATGAATAGTCCATGATTCTAAGGTTAAAGGCAGACAGTTCATCCTGTCTGAGTGACTTTCTTGTTGATAAACACTGCCTATTCTCAGAAATTGATGATGCATGTTGAGCAAATGTGCAGCTAATTCAGCATTTGATGCATGTTCATTATTCACCGGTTTTGAAACTTTCCAATCACTGCAAGACTTTACCAAATAAACTGTGGTTACATCCCTTCATTTATATGAAGTTTCTTTGGTAGCGTCTGCCAGTTTTCAGTACAGCCGTCATTTTTAACATTTTGATATACATAGGGGATGATGGTATACGGTATGTTGTGTATAGCAACAGACACATTGTATGGGTCCCATACACACAGCAACAGATGGGACGACTCCCTCCCCTTGAGTAATAACAAGCTGATTGTATCAGAGGACTTCATGTCACAGCTGAGAACAAACTTACTTTGGATAACTCTGAGTCATTTTATTAGATCAGAAAAATCTGCATTTCTCATAATTTTGAAGAGTTGAATCAATCGTTAATGAACATACACTTACCAGCTGTCATTGGTACAACATCAGATCTCAGTAGCATGCTAATCCTACCAACTGTTTTATTTCCTATTTTCATATCAAAATAAACTTGAGGGTTGGCCTTTGACCTCTTTGCTGGGGGTCCTCCAGACTGAAATACAATGCACATCTTATTTATGTTGGAAGTGAAAACAAACTTGTTACAATCTTATTTTATTTTACATTTGGGCAATTTTTTATGTGACATGTAATGTATTTTACTTTGTTTAGGTGGCAATGTTCAAACCACCCTTTGGGACTTCCATAAACTGAAGTCCAGTACTTCAAGCATGTGTTTTGGTAATATCCCACAACAACAGCATTTATTGAAATACCTTACACTTACACTATTGCTACAATGCAATCATTGTTCTGAGAGCTGTCCCTGACATGACACACATTCAATTCATGTTCAACCAAAGAGTTACGGTTGATTTTAAATCATGAGATCATCAAGGTGGTTCTGACATTTTATAGGAGTGGGTGACATGAGTAAACCTAGTGGTTTGACCACAACTTGTTTATAGCTTTGAGTGGTGGCTTTGTCATTCAAGGGACCAGTCAGATGTGTTGATACCAACAGACTTGCTTGCTGAAGTATGTATACAGGGTAAGTGTTTCAAGCAACCGAACCTATGCTATTTTAAACCCTCAGATCCTAAACATGTCTTGACTTTTTTATAAATCACATATGACTTTGCCAAATTTTGCAGTTTTTCTGAAAAATCACATCCCATCACATGTAAAACATAAAAAAGTTCTCAACTGACCTACCCTGTCTCCTAAAGGCATGTTAACAGAAACACATGGTTTTTTCATTGCTTCAGCAAAGAAGACTGCTGCACATCTGGATTTACACTGATCTGTGAACCACCTAATACTGAACGGACTGATTCACCATTATTGAATAAAGTCTCCACATACCTCATCAGCTTCTTCTTTCCTCTTTGTTCCTCTCTCCTCGTCTCCACCTTCTCCATCTTCATCCTCATCTTCTTGATCCTTCAGAGTTGCCCCAGCATGTTTCCTAAGCCAACTGTCTTCTGACCACACTGTACACGAGGAGTCAAAGATGTGTGATGAAAACCATTATACTATGACATAGTAACATGTGACTACCACATGACAATCACAATGCTCACATGACCACCAAATGGCAATCATCTGATAACCAAGTGAACAGTTCTTTCCTAGCAGCTATATTGTACAATACTGGATTACAGGGTTTTTTTTGCCCCACTCTTTAAAATATACTTTATTTGGCTCCTGCTTTTTAGAAGTACATGAACTGGAAAATATGGTTTATTGCATCTATGGTATAAAAGATCGAGCCAATTATGGCAAAATTACTATATATTACTTCCTACATACACTTGGTATCAATGCCACGGATGATGGCAATTTCTACAAACTATTATTATAGCGTACCCTATGAGATAGCATCTTTGTCTAATATATTAATGTGACATTGCCATTGGTGTATGCATGCATAACAGTTTTCCAACTCCATGAATTTTTGGTAATTTCTGTTGGACTCAACTTTGACAATTTAAATTCAGTCCTCCAACTTGCATGAAGAATTTGATAGCCCATCCTGTGAATGTGATTCAACTACCTGTTTTTCTGTTCAATTCACCATCATCACATATGTCATTATCACATTGACTTCTATACGGCAGTATTGGACCCGACTGAAATCAGGAGGTGACGTGTGTATCTTTGTAAACAACACTTACCTGGTTTATTAGCACCTTCTTTGATCTTCATAGGTTTGGCCAAATTTACTCTGATGGTTCTTCCAAATAATTCAGAATCATTCTGAAACAAACATAAACAAATCATGTGGACTTCAACACTGTTTCCATATCTCCTATGAAAAGTACAATACAATGGAATGTAACATGCAGGCACATTTTGTTGGGATTTTAAAATTTTTGTGTAAACAGATTTGATCAACACTGCATTTCAAAATTACCAGTTAGTGCTTTCTACACTTCAAGAAATCTGTTAAAACATTGCGATAAGGACTTTATGATCACTATCAACACAGATGCCTTTTTGATCAAATATTATCACATACTAACTTGGATGCAATAACTTTTGCCCAAAACAGCCAAAATATGATATTTCTATCAGCATTGAAAACAGAATTTGTGCATTACAGTGTCTCTATTGCAATTTATCTTTGTCTTAATTTTGGGGCAAATACACTTTTCAACTCAATCTTACCATGTTGTCAATAGCTGCTGCCGCATCCTGAAACAGACAGTACAAATTATGTTATCAGTGATTACAGTAAATATAGGCGTAAATGAAAATGAAAGTATTATTTGGCCGTTAGAAATTTATCTCCAAACTTCAAAAATACTTGTCATCATAATCCAAAAGCTGACACAATATTTAAAAGTGATTCTGAATCTTATGCCAACTTTAAAACACAGCAGTATCCACTGATATGCACAGTACAGGCTGTGCCTGGCTTTTGAACGTGATTTCATTCCGGTGCAAAGTTTTCCTAATCGACAAGTAACCTATGACTGGTACAGCTTTTATCAATCTGTATCTGAGCCAAATACTTTCAAATAAAACTTACTTCGGGTGATTCAAACTCCACAAATGCAAAACCTCTGTGTTTCTCAGTTTCATAGTCCAATGGAATCTGTATGTCGACTAAATCACCAAAGGGTATGAATGCTGCATGTAAAACTTTCTCATCAACTTCTTCAGCTAAGCCACCTTGAAAGGTAAATCAGATTACATGTCAGTGTGTATTTGATTAGGATTCATCAACACTTTCAGACCTGACTTTCTGATAACAGACCTGAATTTCTTTTATACATTGTGTAGTTCAGGCATGAGAGAGTCATTGATGTTCTCAATTACACCCCAGGGCCAAAACTTCTCTTCTTTATCTTTTTCAATTGCAGTCCCAAAAGGGAGTGATAACATGAATCATTTAGAGTAATGCAATATCTTTATAAATTAATTCTTGCCAATCAAGATTTTTCAACACACTCAGATGTTTCACTGATATTGTACGAAGACTACAATATGTTTCGCAGAATTTTGATGACATTTTGCAGTTTGGGGTTTGTCCTAGCAAGATACAAATAATTGACATTCTGATTTAGCAGCCATATGTGATATCCGCGATAAGAACTCTGGTTCCGAGAGTGGTCACTGTTGTCACTTTGTCAGCATATGGAGCTCTGCAGTGAAGTTCGGCCGATAGGAAATATCGGAATCGTGCCAATTAAATTTTGTTTGATAGAAAAATTAATAGAATTAATTTTTTCCGTATCCCTTACCCAAAAAGAGCTTTTAAAGTTTGAAATACACTAGTACTCACCGACGTATACGATACGTTTGTTCGCAGCCATTTTTATAACCCTTGATCAAGCAGCGGGGGCAGTACATGTTACCGCGGTATACGCGGTATGGCACAATCCAAACAGTGGCGGCGCTCTCACTTCCGTTTCACTTCCCGCCATTTTTTGGAAGTACGACACACTGCTACACAGCCAACAGTGAGTATGTAGATGTAGTTCATGCATGACAAAGAATTCTTTCATAAATTATTTATTTGCTGTTAGCTGATCGATATTCAATAGCCAACGTAGGAGCTGTCCTATGGATAGGCACAGTCACTCGTGAGCTAGCTGCAAAATTGTAGCTCTACGGTGAGGCGGTCGGTGAGTTGGTTTTTTTTGCGACCTCGCTAGAGCTACAATATGCCGAAGGCCTAGCCCTGCGTACGATGCTGTGTGTTCCGCTACAGCTAATAGCCCCGCTATAACCGTTATACCTTACTGGCGCGTTCGTTGTTGACTTTGTCAAATTTAATCCGGTGATAATCTGGTGACAGCGTCTACAGCTTAGTAATTTACCCTTGCTTACTTTGAATTAGGCACTCAAACTCATCAGATAATAGATACAGCATGTTGATAAAACGTTAACGCAAGATTGTCAAGGGCAGTGCTAATTTAAGACCAAAACACCAAAGGTTGGTAGAATATATCTTTATTAGCAATACAACGAAACACCTACCCACCCCTGGGGACGGACATTTAGACAACACCCTGTGGTTTTTGCGACTTCGCTCACCAGCAGCTTCAATGTTGATGCGAAATGCTACATATTTACTGCATTTGATCGTATCGATTTATCCCTACTGAAGACTAAACAGTAAACTGATTTAACCTTGTCGTTTATGGGGTTTGGAAATTGTTCAAACACGTTGATCGTGTTCCGAAAATGGGAGCCGCCATTACCAACTTCCGGTAATGGCGGCTCCAAAACAACATGGATGCCCTTCGCTCACTGTTTATGGAACGCGATCAACGTGTTGAACAATTTCCAAACCCCATAAACGACAAGATTAGATCAGTTTACTGTTTAGTCTTCAGTAGGGATAAATCGATACGACCAAATGCAGTAAATATGTAGCATTTCACATCAACACGCCTGGTCGAGTGGGATGCGCTTATTTTACCCTCTACAGGGCCATTGGCATTGTAGCGCTACTGGTGAGCGAAGTCGCAAAAACCAAAAATTATTGACCGCCTCACTGTAGCACTACAATTTTGCAGCTAGTATTAGCACAGACACGTCGATCGCGTTCCATAAACATTGAGCATGTCTCTGGGAGCCGCCATTACCGGAAGTTGGTAATGGCGGCTCCAAGAAATGTTTTTGGAACGCGATCGATGTATTTGAACAAATACCAAACCCCATACACGACAAGGTTAGTGTAGTATAGTGTTTAATCTTCAGTAGTGATAAATCAGTATGACCAAATGCAGTAAATATATGGGATTTTACATCAAAATGCTGTGCCATGTGCAGCGTGCTTATTTTGTATGCTTCAGGGCCTTCGGCATTGTAGCTCTACTGGTGAGCGATGTAGCAAAAACCAAAACTCACCGACCGCCTCACCGTAGAGCTACAATTTTGCAGCTACTCATGAGCTATTCAGCTCTGGACTGTTCGCCCCATAGATGAGCGAGTGTACTATAAAAAAGCGAGATAAAACCCAAGTCTGGAAACCAAATGGTGAGAACGGTGCGGGATTGCTGGATTGCTGAATATCCCCCAAAATAGCTAGATGGCTATTAGCCACATTAGCCATATGAATAGCTTGTCAGTAGCTGTATTTGGCTATTAAGACTATTTAGAATTTCCACCCAGTGTTTTTAGCCGCTCATAGCCAGCTACCAGTCACGGTCCCTCCACAAAAAGGGACCGTGTACCAGCTAAGTGAGGAGTCCCTAGAAGGCCATATCCGTTTTTAGCCGCTAATAGCCGTTCTTAGCTAGCTATAAGCTAGCTACCACCTAACCAGTGAGCATTCCATAGAAGGCCCAGCTATTCAAGCTATTATCTGTTTTTAGCCGCTAATAGCCGTTCTTAGCTAGCTATTAGCTAGCTACCAGCTAACCAGGAGCATTCCATAGAAGGCCCAGCTATTCAAGCTATTATCTGTTTTTAGCCGCTAATAGCCGTTCTTAGCTAGCTAGTATCTAGCTACCAGCTAACCAGGGAGCAGTCCCTAGGAGGCCCAGCTGTTCAGCTATTCAAGCTATTATCCGTTTTTAGCCGCTAATAGCCGTTCTTAGCCAGCTATTAGCTAGCTACCAGCTAACCAGTGAGAAGTCCCAAGAAGGCCCAGCTATTCAGCTATTCAAGCTATTATTTGTTTTTAGCTGCTAATAGCCGTTCTTAGCTATCTATTAGCTAGCTACCAGCTAACCAGTGAGCATTCCGTAGAAGGCCCAGCTGTTCAAGCTATTATCTGTTTTTAGCCGCTAATAGCTGTTCTGAGCTAGCTATTAGCTAGCTAGCAGCTAACCAGTGGATGACTTGTGTAGAACCCAGAAAGTACTATAAAGTTTTGTGGTTGTAATAAAAGTAAAATGAATAACCGCTCCGAGCGCAAATAATTATTTTCTTGTATTTAGTCATGTTTTATTTAATCATTCATGGTGGTTTTAAATATAAAGAATGTATCCGAAACTTTGTAGAACCATGGAGGTCTCTTTCTACCCAGAAAATAATATGTGACCTCGAAAAATGTGAAATAGCAATAGTCATTTGGATATTTTTTGTAATGTAATAAATAGAAATTGGCTGTAAATAGGACAGGTAAAAAATGCAAATTGAACTTCCAATGAAAAGATATTGTAAGAAATACAACAGCTGTCACTGTTCGTCATGAAACTGCAAGTCCAGCGTCCCAAAGATTTTGTACACATATATAGAATTGAATTTTTTATGAAAATCATACAAGGCATATAGATCTCTGAAGCGCTTTAAAAATTGTCATGATGAGTGTCGTTTATTTGTCAACAGACGATAACATAGTTTATATTTCGAAGGTATGACGACATTCCCCACGGCACGGTTCATTCAAGACTCGCTACTCAGCTAAACAGTGGATGACCTTTGTAGAACCCAGAAATTACTATCTGGTTTCGTGTTGGAAATGAAATTAAAATGAGTAACTGACCTGAGCGCTGCTAAATATCTCGGCCAATGGCTCAAAAGTATTATCACTAAATAGCTTCTAAATCGCGTGCTACAGCTATAAAGTATCTTAGCTCATTAGCTGCAAAATAGCTCAAATAAGGCTATTTTGGCAATCCAGCAATCCCGCACCTTTATGCAAATGGCTATTTCCTATTGGGATTATGCCACCATGTCATCTTCGACGTTCGATTTTACTGTGAAAAGTAGCAAGTTCGTCTATCATGTAACCGTCGATCGTTCCCTAGCATTCTCAAAATTCATACCTGGTACTTAATTTAAAAATTGCTTCAAAAATGCTCGTTTCGTGTGATTTTCGGCCGAATTCGATGGCCACATTGCTAAAACATAAGCGTGAGCAACATTCTGGTGCCGCCTACCCATGAGGGGTGACTGGAATGTTGCTCATGCTTATGTTTTGGCGAGGTGTCTCTCGAACTCTGCAGAAAATCACATGAAAATGAGCATTTGGAAGCAGATAAAGTATCAGGTATGAATATTTGTGTGATTTTCGACCGAGTTCAGAAGACACCTCGCCAAAACATAAGGCGTGAGCAACCTTCCAGTCACCCCTCATGGGTACGCGGCGCTAACGTCAGTTATACCACTCTCCGCCTCAGCCCTCATGCTCATTGTTCTAACCATGCTTTCTAATTTCCATAACCGAATATTTTATTATTACCACCTGGCTTTCTTTTGTTTAAAAAGTGTCCGATTTACAAGTTCTTTTGTTTAAAAGTCCGATTTACTAGTAAATCGGACAGTTCTTTTGTTAAAAACTGTCCAGTTTACTAGTAAATCGGACAGTTTTAAACAAAAGAACTTGTAAAATGGACACTTTTTAAACAAAAGAAAGTCACGTGGCGACGAGTAAAAAAAAAAATATGCCAGACATTAACCAGAAGAAATGTATTTCACCTACAAGTACAGAATAAAGCCACTTTAAAAGAATCACCGGACTGAATTAATTTTGCACGACTGTACATCTCAAAATCAATTACAGGTCACCGTGAAATAATGGTATTGATTGCAAATATCACTTCTGTGTAAAGGTTATTATTATCACGATCATTGGAATCTGAAATTTAAGACTTCAAAGTCAGTTGTCAAACCCTGAATGTGGATATTTCAGTTGCCTTTGGTTAAGTTAAATCTAGCTACAGGCAAACACATACGCAGTACCACAGTCATTGTGGATCTAGACATATTGTTTTTTTGTACTTGCAGTTTCTGTTGCGCCTTTGCTATGTAGCTTGGTCTTCCGATTGTGGCCGTTAGCACTGGCGTGACAGGGGGCTTTTCTTTTCCATCTTTGGCTTTGGTAGTTGAAGTGCACCGGATACAGCTTAAATTTGTACTTCATCCGCCATATCGAAATACGTAGAGCGACTCGGCAATTGCATGTATGCTGCTCATAGTTTTCGACTCAAATGAGCAAAGCGTGACTCTAACGTCGATCTGCAAACACCTTTTCACTTCATTCAACCAACCAAACAATCAAACATAATTCATACAATTCAAATCAAACCAGGTGCTCAACCACGTCATCGCACTACAATTGCAACACATGTCAACTTTGTTTTATCCAATCATGAGTTATTTTTTTATACTTTCGTTCAACAAGGTGTCAAAACGCGTCAATGTTTTCCTGCCAAAGTTCAACTTGCACTGCACTAAAATTACAAATAAAAACATTCGGCGTGCAAACAAACCTCTAAAACTCTGCAAAGTTGTGGTATAACACGGTAAGCGAACTCGTAGTCGGCGGTTTAGGGAATTTAACGGTCAGTTTGCCATAAAACTCCTCGGCCCTGCGGGCCTCGGAGTTTTACTGGCAAACTGTACCGTTAAATTCCCTAAACCGCCGACTACGAGTTCACTTACAGGGTTCGAAATTTATTTTTTTGTTTGGTGGTCAAGTTTGACCACCAGATTCAAATGTTGGTGGTCAATTGCAAAATTTTGGTGGTCAAAAAACATTGTCATTATCAGAGTGTAATTCTAGTGGAGGTAAGGGTCCATAGGGTGAATAGCGAGCTGACTCTTGTTCTGGAACCATTCCACCATGCTGCTACTCATGTTAAGTTTGTTTATGTTGGATGCCCAGTAAAATCCATTAGAAAATTTTGAGCATTTTCACAACTTGACCACTTCACAAGTGACTGATTGACTGTAAGTTTTGACAGAATTACAAACTGAGTAATCAAGAAATGAAAATTACTGCTGATAACATGACAATTATTGCACTTTTTTGAACTTATGAAGTTTTGTCAGAGTTTTGTACCTTGATATGTGTCACTTTAATGACTAGACGAAATTTGCAAGGAGATGTTATGCAACGCTTGAAGACTTAATCACAATAATCATAGCAGTAAACAGTAAAATAAAGGGAGACATTGTCTATCCAAAGGAACGCCTCACTTGGGTAGATTGGAGTGGGGTTGAAGGACTGACATTGAACCACAGTGGAGGGACTGTGATTGAACAGACAAGATGCGTACTAGATAACTACTAAAATATCTCTCTTAGGACAATCTATTGTTTCTGGATACTCCTGGCAATATTTAAAACTGTGAGAGGCATGTAAGACTTACAGCTTTGCAGCACTAGTGTGACCTCCAAAAATTTGGTGGTCAACATTGACCACCCACAATAGAATCTGGTGGTCGAAATGAGATAATTGGTGGTCTTTTGACGCATGACCACCGGGTATTTCGAACCCTGACTTACCTATAGTAAAGTGGTGGTGCCCAACGTTCACTGTGAGGTGACCATGTCAGCAACAAACAAAGGCAAGAGGATTGATTTTACAGTACATTTACCAATGATTTTGACGATGAGATACAGCTTGATATTGATACACTACCTAATTAGGTTTGTCAGTTTGCTCGCGAATTTACCCTTTTAGTGGTCAACTTTTACAACTTTGCGCCAACATCAGACAGACTAAAACAGCAGGTGACGCAGCAAGATGTCTGTAAACTAATTTACTATGTAGTTACAGCAGCTATCAGTTTCAATGGTGACACACACAGAGACTGGTTGCCAAGTTTTACAAGCAGTTCAAATTCACGGAGAGGTGGTAAAAGAACGACGTTACTGCAAATTTAGACTCAGAGGACAGTGTTCTTTGTAGTTGAATATCAATAAAGTTCATGACTTCAAAAATAATAGAGTGATGTGTAAAATGAACAAACTTTACTTTGGTTATCAACAAATGAATGACACCACATTTCTCAATGAGCTGACATCGGGGCCTACTTCAGTACGAAGTGAACTTGGGGTTTCAGGCTATTTCGTGAACGTCATTTGTTTTCTATATTGACAAGATTGTAGCGACAAGCGATAAAAACATTGCAACATTGTAAGAGTGTTTATCATTTCTAGTTGATCCGACGTTTTTATTAAACAAAAGTCATGAACTTTATTGATATTCAACTACAAAGAACGCTGTCTATTATTTTTAGCTCCCATAGCTATGTATATATGGCAATGGAAGCTATTCTTATAGGCTAGGAAAATGTCTGTATGTCTGTATGTCTGTCCGTCAACATCAAAAACTCCAAAACCGCTGCACATTTCATCTTGATATTTGGTGTGTACATGGATGATGGGCTGTAGATGAGATTTTGTTCAAATGAAGTTGTCATTGCCAAAAATATGCAAATTAAGTGAAAAATGTAAAAACAGTCAAAATTGAAAAAACTCAATATAGTAACCACTGAGCAGATTACATGAAAAATTAGCATGTAAGTACTTTGGGCTGACATGAAATGATTGTGCGCATCTTGGGTCAGTATCTTGGACTTGCTATTTTTCATGAATTTTTTTTGTAATTTTCTCCCATTTTTGGTCAAAAAATCTCCTGCTCTGAAACCACAAGTCCGATTGATTTGAAACTTGGTATGGAAGTGCATAGGAGTGACCTTTCCAAAATTTGGGCAAATCGTGGTGAAATTTGCATATTTTTAGTTTACACGTCCATAGACTCCCATGTATAAGGCAGATCTCCATAGACTCCCATGTATAAGGCCACAAAAAATAAAAATTTAGTTTCTCATCGTATTCATATTGCAAAAAGGATGCAGTGACACAATTTTTAGTCCCCACGGATGAAGTCCAGTGAGCTTATAGATTGGGTCATGTCCATCTGTTTATCACGTGAGTCCATCCGTTCACGCAGCAGATATCTCGGATATTTTGACAAAATGTCATGTGACCTTGATGACCTTTGATCTCAAATATACATATTTGTCCATAACTCAGTAACCACAAGTGCTACCACCCTTCCTATATGGTATGATGGGACAGCTTATGACGCCACATATTGTACCTCATTAATTATGCACATATCTAATTTTGAGCGAGCCAATAGAGCTAGAGGTCTGATTTTTGGTATATAGGGATAACTTAGCAAAACAATTTTTTTACAAAATGTCACGTGACCTCGGTGACCTTTGACCTCAAATATACATATTTGTCCATAACTCAGTAACCACAAGTGCTACACCCTTCATGTATGGTATGATGGGACAGCTTATGACGCCACATATTGTACCTCATTAATTATGCACATATCTAATTTTGAGCGAGCCAATAGAGCTAGAGGTCTGATTTTTGGTATATAGGGATAACTTAGCAAAACAATTTTTTGACAAAATGTCACATGACCTCGGTGACCTTTGACCTCAAATATACATATTTTTCCATAACTCGGTAACCACAAGTACTACACCCTTCATGTTTGGCATGATTGGACACCTTATGACGCCACATACTGTACCTCAATAATTATGTGCATATCTCATTCTGAGCGAGCCAATAGAGCTGGATGTCTGATTTTGGTATATAGGGATAACTATAGGAGAGAAATTTTTCGACCAAATGTCATGTGACCTCGATGACCTTTTACCTAAAATATATGTTTATGTCAATAAATAAGTAACCACAAGTGCTATGTCCTTTGTATTTAGTAGGATGGGAGACCTTATGACAACACACGCTTTACCTCATTAATTATGTACACATCTAATTCTGGGCAAGCGAATAGAGCTAGAGATCTGATTTTTTGGCATATAGGGATTAATTAGCAATATAATTTTTTTTTTTCAAAATGTCATGTGACCTCGATGACCTTTGACCTTGATTATACATATATATGCATATTTCAGTAACCACAAGTTCTATACCCTCCAATTTTGATAGGATATTAGACCTTAAGATGTCACATCTTGTACCTCATTTATTATGCGCATATGTATTTCTTGGCTGGCCAATACTGCTAGAGGTCTGATCTTTTTTCCCGATTTAGAACCATAACTTAGACATGCCTCATGTGTTTCAAATTGGGAACAACGACATAGACCTATGTGCCCATAGATCTCAACATATACACTCCAGTGATACTTCTTAATGACCACATTTCCTGCCCCATCAAGACTAATACTCCTATTACAAGTGGGGACTATGTCATTGTAAATGACTTGTTGAGTTAATGGTTGTATCACAGTATTCGATATATCTAATTCTGTATTTTTTCCATTTTATATTCTGAATAATTACATTAAACGTATTTCACTGTCTCCAGTACATTTCATTTAAGTATTTTCACTTCATGCACTTTATCCCTTTCACACATGTTCAAATATCTGACCAGAGAACAAACACTAAATAGTCCAGGATGGGAGCTACAGTGTCATTGACGCTATTATTTTGTGTTTACCACCTCTCCGTGAATTTGAACTGCTTGTAAAACTTGGCAACCAGTCTCTGTGTGTGTCACCATTGAAACTGATAGCTGCTGTAAAGAATATAAACATACTACATAGTAAATTAGTTTACAGACATCTTGCTGCGTCACCTGCTGTTTTAGTCTGTCTGATGTTGGCGCAAAGTTGTAAAAGTTGACCACTAAAAGGGTAAATTTGTGAGCAAACTGACAAACCTAATTCGGTAGTGTATCAATATCCAGCTGTATCTCATCGTCAAAATAATTGGTGCCGTCACTGTAAGTCTTCATCAATACTGGCAGACTGGACTTCAGGTCTCGGCCTGTTCAGGGATGGCCGGAAGAGTGTTAAATTAAGTCCTTCAAAAGCACAGTGCAGTCTAAACAGAGTAATTGAGATAAACACAGGAAATTATGTCAGGATATAAGTGGCGAGGTGAAGTCACAAACAGACAAACACGCGCCCATTTTGATTTTGAGACCGACCATAGAGTAAGTAGATTTTGACTGTTCATGACGAATCATTCATATTTCTTTCAATGTGCTAATAGCTGATTGATATTGACAATAGCCAATATAGGAGCTAGCATCAATGCCCTGTGGATATGCTGTGGGGTACACACTTGGGGATAGGTTCGGTTAGAGAGAGACAGAATAGGCCGGAGACAGCTTTGTATTGTGTCTTAGTATGACCAAGTTCAAATCTTGACCTTTATTACTATCACAGGTCCATATATACAGTGTAGTATGAATAATCATTAGAATCAATGAATGACATGACTAACTAATGACACGCCCAATGCATAATCTACATAATTAGTAAAGGGTTGGTGGGCGGAGCTACACCATACACGTGATTCCCAACATATGCATAGGGTATTGGAGTTGAGATGAAAGATTCGTAAGCTACCACATAAGTGCAAGTCATAGCTGTGGTGTCATACACTTAGTCTGGTAATTCGGGTCAAAAATAAACGATTTATACAAGCGCAATCAAGATGTTTCTCACCTCAGATTTTGAACGTGCAGTCCAGTAATACAATAGTTAAATGTTCAGTAAAGAATTCAGATAAGCTTGAGTGTATATATGCATGCCAAATGTTGTCTATATAGTTTTATATCGTATTCATAGTTTGACAGGTGACGTCAGTCAGAATCAAATATATATTAAATGTTCAGTGAAGAATTCAGATTTCATTAGAATTCAGATATATCTGTATACATGCATGCCAAATGTTGTCTACATGAACATTACAGTCTTATACGTTTATAAATGACATCAATCACCATCAAATTTTCACATGCAGCTTTAATTTAATTTGATGTTTGCCCAATACATTAACCGGAATTTGCATAATTTACTGTGGTTGGCGTGTGTAGCAGCATTAGTGCTGTGGTACTCTAAATTTAAAGGTTTCAAGCAATCGTGGACTGACAGTAGATATAGCCAATTACAGCTCAGCCATCAAGCCACACCCGCTGCTATCATGTCGAAAGCACTCATTGGAAATTGCAGCCATTGCAGCCAAAATGCTCAGAAGATGATTTTTAATGCAAAGCGGATAGCATGTATGCAGAGATGTATTGGAATTCGAAACCATCATTGCTCAGTTTTATTAGCTCCGCTGTCAGCGACGCGGAGCTTATCAAATAGGTTGATTTTCCGTCGTCGTCGTCCGTCGTCCGTCAACAATTGCCTTCTCCTCTGAAACCGCAAGTCCAATTGCTTTGAAATTTTATATGCAGCTCACTTTGGGTGACCTCACTTAAGTTTGTTCAAATCGTGGTGAAATTTGCATATTTGTATTTTTGGGGCATTTTTTGGTGTTTTTGGTAAAAAAATCTTCTCTGAAACCACTTGTCTGATTGCTTTGAAATTTGATATGCAGTTTACTTAGGGTGACTTCAGTCAGATTTGTTCAAATTGTGGTGAAATTTGCATATTTGTATTTTTAAGGCAATTTTTGTCATTTTTGGTAAAAAAATCTTTAAAAATCTTCTCCTTCAAAACTACCAGTCAAATAGCTTTGATATTTGGTACATATGTCCCTAGGGATGATCTATTTCAGATTTGTTCAAATTGTGCAGAAATATGCAAATTTGCATTTTTAAGGCAATTTTTGCCATTTTTGGTCAAAAAATGTATTCCTCTAAAAGTACTGGTCTGATAGTTTTGAAATTTGGTATACAGGTTTTCTATAGATGAACTAAGTAATATATATTGAATTTCTGATGAAATCTGTAATTTTGTATATTTTGGGGCAATTTTTGCTATTTTTGGTCAAAAAATGTGTTTCTCAAAAGTACTGGTCTGATAGCTTTGAAATTTGGTATACAGGTTTCTACAGATGAGCTAAGTAATATATTGAATTCCTGATGAAATCTGTAATTTTGTATTTTTGGGGGCAGTTTTTGCCATTTTTGGTCAAAAAATGTGTATTTCCAAAACTACTCTTGTCTCGTCTGATAGCTTTGAAATTTGGTATATAGGTTTCTATAGATGAACTAAATAATATTTATTGAAATCATGATGAAATCTGTAATGTTGAATTTTTGGGTCAATTTTTTCCATTATTGGTTGAAAAATGTGTTTCTCAAAAAGTACTGGTCTAACAGCTTTGAAATTAGGTATACAGATTTCTATAGATGAACTAAATTTGATCATTTGAAATTATGATGAAATCTGCAAATTTATTTTTTTGGGGCAATTGTTGCCATTTTTGGTCAGAAAATTTTATTCTCCAAAAAACTACTCATCAGATAGCTTTGGTTGACATGTTCTTAGGAATGATCCGATGTGATATATTCAAAGTATGATGAAATCTTCGATTGTGTATTTTTGCAGCTATTTTAGCCACTTTTTTTCTGGCCACTGCATTGAGCTATCAAAGATTTCCACCTTCTTCATCAACATGTGTCAAAAATAATTATTCTCTACATAAACACAGCGGAGCTATATTGGCCGCCAGGTCGCTTGTTGAATAAGTTGTGGTTTTTTTTTCCAAACTCCTTTCCCAAACTCAGCGATTATCTGTGCCGTAGCAACCATTCCATTTCCCAACTTCCTACTTTTCTATGCATACCACACAGCAGCAGTCATGTATCAATTCATAAGCCACTGTGGTGGGATATACTGGTAAAATTAAGGCATATCGTGTATTTAGCAACTAAGCTGTTGATGACTTTATGGATATAGAGCTATGAAATGAAAAGTTGTCATGCTTGCCTTTTATTTCAGGAACCTGACTGTCAGGCCTGCAATTATGAGTGGTTTAAACCAATACATTGTCTACTTGCACAGTGGGTGACAAACTTGGCAAAGGTAAGGTGCAAAATCTTTAATCACTTTTGTCCAACAACGCAGTGCAGTAAGACAAAAATTACAACATACTTTCAAAAATAGTCATAAACTTAGTAGTATACCCATGACAGACAGAAAAGGCACAAGGGATTGTCGACAGTCAACAATATGCCTCTGGTGCACATATGAATGAATATGTGGATCCATGGCATTGTATGAAAATCAAATCGAAATAAAAAAACTTCATCTTTTAAAACAGAAAACAGAGATCACATCAAAATGGTTTGGAAACAGGATGACTTCCCTGTCCTGTCAGGAAAACTGAAAATATTGACAAAATTGTATAAAGGAACATTAGCTGTACCTTGACCAATTTTTATTAGGTATGTTTTTTTCTGGTCAACTGCACTTTCTTGCTCTATTATTTTTACTCACATTTGGTATACCAATGTGAGGTTATCGTATAAGCTGAATTGATTTTCATGTCTGTATATTTGTGGGTATGTGCGGATGTATGGCCGTCACACACAAAGGCTCCCATACTGCCAAAGCTACCGTCTCAGTATTTGGTGTACAGGTAGATGTAGGGGTTGAGATGTGAATTTGTTCAAATGAACACATCAGTGTCAAAAATGTGCAAATGAGGTAAGAAAAAGGGAATTTCTGCATGTGTGCAGGAGTGACAGGCAAACTCCACTTATCTTGAGTCATTTCCTGTCATTGTTTATGAACTGTTACATATTAACAGAACTGCCCAAACCATAGACAGTAGAGGGGAGGAAGACCTTCAGTAGAGGGAGTTGTTTATAACTGTTACATATTAACAGAACTGCCCAAACCATAGACAGTAGAGGGGAGGAAGACCGTCAGTAGAGGGGAGTTGCTTATGAACTGTTACATATTAACAGAACTCTCCAAACCATAGACAGTAGAGGGGAGAGAGACCGTCAGTAGAGGGGAGGAAGAGCGTCTATGGTCAACTAAGAGGGGCTAGCTGCCTTTCAGCTATTCATGTTGCTAAAGTTTACCTCCAGTACCTAAAATTTCAGACCTTAATTACTTTTGTCATTCTTGTTTTTCTGGTTTAAATATTTCTTGTTGTTTTTCTGGTTGTACTGTGCAGAAATCATTGTCATAACATCAACGTAGAATTTTCCTGTGCTGAACAGATAGAAACAACATTTGTTGTTGATCTTTGTTAACCCACACTGGTATGTACCAATTCTGATCAAATTTGAGCGACACCGTATAATTTCGGTATTTTTTTTATTATTATTATAGACTTTATTTCGAACTCATTATCCATATAACAACGAAAATCTGGTGATAAATATACACAGCTTGGTTAAGTTATACAAAAGAAGCTTATTCCATAACTTTATCATTTCAGAGTTTAAATATAATGAGTCATACACACATCGTACAATATCATTACTGCTTCTTAGAAGTCTTTGCTTTAAACCATAAATTTGCCTTCTTAGCAAGGCATCAAAGTTATTGATTCTGTTAGATACAAACATAGAGCTTGCACTAGCTACTACGTTTATCATAACCCAATAAAAGACGAGCAGCATTATTGTAAACAACTTTCAATTTCCTCATAACATTAACAGAATATTTCATCCAAATTATAACTCGACAGCATGCTGTTGGCAAAATACTCTGTATAACATATATAAAGAGCATACCGGTAACGTCCATCACAGTTGTGTGTGGCAGCTGGGCTGTCTGTTATGGCCTAGGTAACACACAGCCTGCCACACAGAGCTCCCTCCCCAATATCACAGACATTATGCCGGTAAAATATGAGGAAAGAAATCTTAAAACTTTACATAATGCAAATTTTCGACTAATTTTAATATTAATTACAGCATCCCTATATAAGTAGGTGTGTCAAGCGACATATTACTGATAAAAACAACCATGTCCATTTGGTAGGTGAAGTGTATCATGAACTGCAAATACTAGCTAATAAAAAATCATCACATCTATATTAATTAAGTACTGGTATATAACACTGCTTTCACTGCTCTTTTGCCAGGCTCTTAGGTTTTATGTTCATAAAGATGTACTTACCATCATATTGCCATCATTACTTTGGTTAATATTATTGTTTTTATCTCACCTTTCGGGGAAATACTTACGGATGATCAAACTTTGCAAAGATCTCCTCACAGTGCGAGATCGGGACGAGTTAACTCGAAAGGCTGAGAAAGATGAATGCTGGCACCCATGTGACTTATTTGAAAAGTTGGCAAACGTGGATCACCTAACTGAAAGCTCACCTGGTACTCTGGTTGATCTTTTGAATCAAGTAGGTGAAGAAAGACTTGCTGTAGAAGTCATGGCCAAGTTTGCAGTTGGTTTTAATACCCCAAACCAACAACCAATACATGTCACAGTTGTACAGAATAGTACTTAATTATACTCTGTACAAGCAAAGACACTTGTAGCAGTTCTGTAACATTTTACATGCTAAAGGCCCTCTACAGAACAGCCACTATAAAGCTGTCTTATGTTGTCAGTGACTATAAACATAATTGCTCCCATTTGGTACAAAACAGACTTTGAATGGCATCAGCTGCCAAAAAATGCTTTGAATAGAAAGGAAGAAATCGTTGTATGTAAACTGATTTTGTAGCTCTGCAGAAAGAGTCTTTCAGAAATAAATGCATGTATCACGATTTTCAAGATATTTATGATATTGAAACTGCTGCTATCTGTTCATAAACTCAACACACAGAGTCACCTAGTGCACTTAATATTGAAAGTGCTCTGATCAGCTTATTTCAAGTCAATGTATGTTGGACATCCATAAACTGTGATTTTGCAATGTCCAGCGAAGCTCCATTATCCAGCCATCAGGATCCACAGATACCAGCCACTTCGTGTCAGCTGTTCTGTGTGACTATTAGCAGCTACCTTTCATCAGAACCGACAGGATGTCTTCTTCAGGTCTGCAGCTCGTGGACTACATTAACTGTCATCACTAATTGCCATGCCACCAATATAATTACTGAAAACTTTACTGTCTTTAGTATCAAGTATTTTTACCATTCTTTGCTGTTACTAGTACCCAAGATTGTGTATTATGTATATGGCAGAATATGAAATAATCTACTCCGAGTGATACACCAAGCAGAAACTGTTTTAAAGTCCAACAAATAAAGATATGCAAAATTATTCATTCAATTGTTTCACTGGTCCAAAAGACATTCTTAGTTATAAAAAAGTGAAGAATTGTTTATGTTAGTAGTAATTTACAAATATGAAAATTGTTGATAAAATATATGTTTCAATCATCATTGTGTACTTATACAGGCATATAAAACTACAGTACTAGATTACAGAATAATGTTCCGTATGCAAAATTTACACAGTTGTAATTCTGAAAATGCTATTTATCATGTATTACGTGATATTTGCTTATGTCAGTATATTGGCCAAACTAAAAACAAAATAAGATACAGAATGGCTGGCCACAGAAGCAATATGATAAAATGCAAAACAAATTTGATCTCGACAATCCAGCACCATTTGTAAGTCAGCATTTTAACCTGCCCAATCATTCAGTAAAGAATATGACTGTTATTACCTTGGAAAAAGTGCATAAAAATAATCAGAATGATAAATACTCTAGGGATATTATTGAAACAAAGTGAATGTTTTTACTCTACACAATGTATCCTATACAGGATTGTCTTTTGGACCAGGACTATTATGTAACAATTATTCAATCATTGACTTTATACAGTTATTTTTCCACCTCTCCAATGCCCTGTCAGTATGACTACATACTGGCGATTTCATTACTTTTCGATAATACATCTTTCATCAATTATTTGGCCTTGGATTTCACCCTATAGTATTACTCTTTTTAAATTTTGATGTAGAATTATTCAACTCATATTAGTGAAATTTTCTCCTGTTTCACTTTTTTCACTTTTGAAGATAATGTATTTCTACATTTGTTGGGTTTCACCCTTGATGTCTATTTTATTCTGACGATCTTTGGTTGTCTCAGTTTACATGTCATATTATTTACACTGCATTCAATATATGTAATTTAGGTAGCTTGTAGGTGTTAATCACTCAATTGTATTTCCTTCTTGTTTTTGTGTCATTTCCATCTTGACAGTCAACAAGTAAATACATTGTTCTTCAACTCTGTGTGTGCTATAAACCCTTGGGAGGAGTCTGAAAACACTAAATTTTAGACTTTTTACCAGTTCAACACGGTAATGTGTTTTCTTTTATTTCCCTTTTTAAATGCTTTTATAGTCTGTTACCTTTTTGTTTCAATTTTAAAATGTTGAACATTAAATTTAGTTCGTAGTGAAGAACACTGTGTCCTGGAGTTGGTGCTGCTTGACCAGTTTTGTGTGTGAGTGTATACATACGCCTGCGCGAGTGCGCGCGCGCACACACACACACACACACACTCGATCCCACATCCCCTGAAAACATTTGAATGCTCTTCGAACTGAGCTAATGTTGGTAGCCCCCAGCTTTCTCTTAAGTGTGGCAACTCTTCATTCTATTGTGCGTGACTGATATTGCAATGTCGCTGATGGATAGTTCCTTTTATTAATGAAAGTAAATTATATCTATAAGCATGAAAATATCCCTAATTCATCTTTGATAAGCAAGAATCTTTGAAGAAATGACCAGAGGAGGACAGAAAGGACTGAGAATCTCCCTCCTGATCCTGCACTAATTTTGAAAATATAACATTGAAAATGGTCATTTCGGTATATCTAGAACACCAAATCACATCTGACCTCCACTACCCCAGTGATTAAACTTTAACCCTTATCCTGCCATGTGCATGTTACCACCAAATCAAGTTGGTTAAAAATGGCGAGGTAATGTAATATGTCCAAGCTATTGCACTTGAACAAAGACTTAAATTTGAAAGTCTCTGAAAACCTTCACACTGTAAACATGGATTTTACTGACTAATAAAATTGTGCCAACACACACCATGGCTGAAGTGTGAAAATAATTCCTACTACTGCTAAGTGGTATGTTTTTAAGTATTATTGGATCATTATATACCAGTTATGTGTGGTTGATGTCCGGGCAGCTTTACACTCAATACAGAGGGGAGGTCAGGAGGCCTAAGGTCTCCCCCTCCTGATACAGAAACTTGCAAAAATTTGACTTTAAAATAGCACAGTTAAATAGGGCCGTTCACAGTTTACGTCACTGTTCTCTCATTAATATGCAAAAATAAATATTTGTCCGCATTTTAAGATTACGCTTTTGAAAATTACGCATGCAAGAACGACGAAAATACATCTCAGTGGGCGACTGCTAGTGTAACAGTGAATACTAAAAAACATATTCACGACTCAGAGTACAAGCTGCAAAAACAGCCACGCATGCAACATTGATAAAATTTGTCCGCATTTCAAGCTGCGTGTCCGATGTCGCGCGCGTACAGCTATATTTAGTAACAAACCTGTAACCGTGAACAAGGCTATTTACTATCTTTGAACAACAACAGTCTCAAGTGAATATTTTGCATACCCTGACCCATGTTTGTTTATCAGTTTTTGCTGATCTCCCCTCCTGTCTGTTCTTCTAACCATAAATAATGTTGGGTCCTCTGGGCTTTTCCAGTGAAGACTGATCGATGGGCATGAATCACTTGTGACACCTGCCCTTTGGACAGTAAGTGATCAGACTTAGATCGTGTTAACCCTGTGGTATAGTGAGGTCGCTGTTCAACAAATGCCATTGTTTTTTTTCTCCTGTTTGAACTTCTTGAAAACACAAGGTTACTTTACCCAAATTGGTCGAGTAACGGTGGAAAAAACAAAGAATCAAAATTATACTAACCTGTTACATTGAATGAATACATTTGCCTTTATCATAAAACAAGACCAGTGTAAGTAGTCCATGGTAAGACTTGGAATAATTTGGGGCACATAACTTAATTCCTCTGATTGTAGCAATGTTTATGTGTAAATCAATGAACAGCAGCAGAAAAATTGTCTTTAGAAAGACATGATAGCCACAGTCCTTTGTGGTTAGGTACACAGCAGACAGCCCCTATGACCCACAAAATTGTTTTCAGGTGTAGGGCTACTGGCCATGTATCTAGCCACAAGCAACTTTGATGGATTGGAAATAATAAAACTAGTTCTCAAGTGCTTGTGTGAGCCTGACAGAGCCATGGGGAGACATTCAAGGTCTAAGACGTTTGAGAATTTAAGGAAATTGGCTCACATTTGGTTCGATGTGGCACGCTCGAGTGACTGTACATACAATATTCAATAGCTTCTATGGGCCTTACCTTGTAAGTGCATTTGAACAGATTTTGATGCATAGTACATCATATCTAATGGTTGGCAACTGTTGTAATGGACACACACATATACCATACCATACCATACAGCCTGGTACATCATAATTAGTGATACAAGAGGTGTCCTCTTGTAATATTGCATTGCATAGAATTAATGTAAGCAATATTTGGTAATTCATCAACCATTAATATTGAAGAAAAGACCTATAAAAGGCTTTGAAGTCTTTGGATGTGTTACTGTACAAATCATCACCATCTTGTAGAATTCTGACCAGCAAATATTGATTTTGCTGCTCATTAGCATACTTTTCGTAAACGATAATTTCCCATTTACAGTTGAGCATTCATCTACACATCAATTACAACGGTGAAAAGTGCTATGGCAATCAACTTTTTGTAATTGGTCCAGGGAATTCAAGAACAGGATTTTTGGCATTTTGTGGACTAAAACAGCAAAAAATTGTCCCAAAAATACAATACTGGTTTTGTCACAATTTGAACAACCCGATATAACTTATCCCTAAGACCTTCATATCAAATTTCAAAGCAGTCAGACAACTTTTATGATAACTTCATTTTTAATCTGAAATTATTTTCACATGATTTAAATTCACCCAAAAAGTACACCTCAGTAACTTCCATCTCTTTGGAGGAAATAAAATTGTTCATATATTCACTGGTAATGACCTTGATATTGACTTATAATATTTACAACAACTATCATAGTGTCTTGCATGAAACTTTTCTCTTTCTACCTTTGAAATGAATACCACAATGGTCTGTTTAAAAGATAACATGATATATAATCCTTGAAAAGCACCATGACATTCAGTTATGTCAGGCAGTGCTGTCAGATGTAAACCCCGGATGTAGACTTGGTTAAAGTTAGTGATTTTATGAAAAATAAATTCAATCAGAAGGTTTGTACGCAGTAATGTCACTTTTATATGAAATGAGGTTCCATAATAGGATCCAATGATGTCTTCATGCTTGTGTGAGGTGAACTCTCAGTGGTGGATTTGCACATGCATGGAATGAACACTACATCACAGTCAGGAAAAAATGTCACAATTACTTTACTATCGCATTTACTAAATAAGTGTTTAATTCACAGGCTTGGACCAAGTCTATGTCGCATGGTAGTCTGCAATCTAGCTGGTCATTCCTGGCTCTAGGAACAATCATTTGTAGGTCCTAAATCTATGCACAGGCCATCATCCTGTATCCACTGTATGGTGAACAGTGTCAGCTTATGTGTAGATGTGGACACAAGAAGTGATGTGTGCTAAGAAACCAACATCATCATCTAGCCTTGGCTTTTGATTTTGAAATTTGGACAGATATGGTGAATTTGTGTATATGAAAACTTTTGCCCTGGAGACATATGAATGAGTAGTTTTAACAGGGAATCAACCAAAGAAATATCATTGTAGGGACTATTGTAAAATTATCATCATTATTGATGTTTATTCTGCCCTACCATACAACAAATCACCTGCCATACACACCAAATCACTACAAACCAAGTGTCATCAAGGCATCATGCTCAAATTTCAAAATCAGATGCACAAGGCCAAACAACATTTTTGACAAGTCACATGTATGGTAAAGTTCAAGACATCCAACTGAAGCAGTGACTCAGTAAGATTTTGACAAAAGTGTCAAAGTTGTTACAAAACAACCTATGCTTTTTTTCTTTTCATTTTGTTTACTTGATGAAAAATTATCCAAACCCATGATTAGTTTTACAGGCTGATATAAGAAACTGAATTATTATTATTTATATATCTATCTCTACAACTGAAAAACTACTATTTTCATCACCAGATGAAACAATGCTGATGTGGAGATCTAGAAAGATACTTTTTATCAATCATGAAATGTCTACAGCCTCTTCTAGATCAAAACCAGTGTGCGAAATTAAGAAAAAATAGCTTCAGGTTATAAGGACCTGCACCAAGCCAAAGCTTCAGGTCCTTACAGAAAACTGCCGGTCCTCAATAAATGCAGTTGTTAACGACCATTAAAGTAAACACTCTCTCGACTAATACTATGCTTTTGAATGTTGTAATATTTAATTTTGCATGTCCTTTTTTCAATACAAAATGACTATTGTTCACATAGATTGCAGAATAGTGTAAGTGAATGCATCATTCAGCTACATGATATGGAATCTGAAAAAGATCACAGCCCTCATCTTCCTCACTGTCATGCGCACACATTTATCAATGTTTCCACCACGGGGAGGGGGGGGGGCTATGGGACTAACAGGAGAATTTGACTTTTTTATTTCTAGCCATGTCAAATCCCCCACTTTCGGACCATAAAATGATGTCAAACACCCAGGGGCCGGCGAATACAGGCTCATGCACTGACTACGTGTGGGTGATGAAAGTGAGACAGTTTGTCTCTCATGACAGTCTATGGGAGATGATGTTCTCTACATGGCTGTGTAAAATTGTACACTACACCAGGGCATGTGATATTGTGATTTGAATATGGTTGGCGAGCTGAAAATCGTGAGTGGTAGAGAAGTGAGTGAATACCTTAGTACCCTGAAAACGGTCATGAGTAAGGGGAGTGTGTGAATAATTTTTTTATGCAAACATTGATCACTACGTCTTTTTTAATTGTAATGTAAATCAGAAGGAAGAAAATACGTGGTATGCATTTTGATATGACGTATAGCTTACTTTCAAAATTTTTCAAAAAATAATTTGCTTAAATGTGGCCTCTGTTGCATTCATGAAGAAACAGGTGAAGTTATACTTTTAATTAAAAGGACAAGTATCGTAACTTTTTTCTCGATTATAGAAATTGCAGACAACATGAATGGCACACGTCGCCACTCGCGGAAATGAATGCATATTTTCTGATTGAAAAGTTTTGACTGAGCGATTGCTGGGTGTCATCACCTTTTAAAATAATTCTGAAAAGTTTGACAGACACTCTATACTGCTGAAAATGATCGCGACACGATCAGTTAATGATACCGTAAAATCTTAAAAGACGTAATTATTTGCGATATTTAGGCGTACAGCCCGGGAGATGGTGAGTTTTGCATGCCTGTCGTAAAATGGTATTCATAGAAACAATTTGAAGTCCTATTCTCGGCCTCTGAGAGTATACACGACGGATCGTGCAACTCGACAAAAGTGTTATGATAAGGCGGCTATGTTTTATAAAATGTACACTTGTTATCACGTTGATATATATCATGCTAACAGTCGGTTTGTGAACTTTGGTTGAAGACCAACGAGCAAGCAAGATGTTCTAGTGGTCCAGAAACAAACGTAGCGAAACGTGAACTTGACTGTCGACTGCAGGTAGTACTATTGGCTGTCGTGTAACATCTTATCCTTGTATTGGGCGTAGTTCAAAACCATGGAGGTAAAAAAATACCTCCATGTTCAAAACCAATATGTTTAGGCAACAGCACTGTACTCGTGGTAGGTTTTTGTCTTAAACTCTTCTATGAACCGTTTATGTTTTGAACGCGTCGCGTCTACCAGGACACAAAGTGCGATCAATATCCCCTGTTGCCCCGCACTCCCACGGTGGAAAATATTGATAGGTGCATGACATTTAAGTCTGAATCAATATGATTCAAAGTTAGTCTTTATCTGGATCTGTTACAGGTCTTGACGGAGAAATTTTCATCATCTATTCCAAATTCCAGTCGGTCATAAGGACCGACATGTTGCTAAAAACTTTCGGCCCGACGAGAAATCTGTCGGTCTCGGACCGTCGGACCGACGTTAATTTCGCACACTGATCAAAACTTATCATCATTGAAATGTTCATTAAATTTGTTCTGTAACAGTGACAATAATTCATCTATATTGCAATGTAATCTATAATAAGTAAAAGAAGATACATAGGTGAACAAAAAGATAAAAGAAACAATAACAAGGAAAAATTTAAGAAAATAAACTCTATAGATCCTGAATGAATGCAAATCTAAAGATCCTGTGAGTGTGATGTTGATCAGTCAACAAAAATTAACCACACTTTTGCAGGTAATATACTGTCATTTTTAATGCAAGTATGCAGTCAAAAGTGAGAAAAAGTTCCTTTTAAAGCTGTCAAACAATACCCACGATATGAAGCTGACATCTGAGTTTGTCTCTCTACAAAAATAAAATTACTGTCTGTTGCTTATAATGGGTCTATTGACCATCACTTTACATATGCTGCAGTGTGATGACCAGACATGGTTTCAGATTTGTCTGATGTTCCACAGAAAAATAAGCAATGCCCACAAATTGCACTCGTTTGCAGCTGGTGTCTTCTAAACACAAACATAGCAGCACTGAAAAGAATACAAGGACTTTGCTTTTGGAAAAAATATTATGAAAACTTCAGTACAGACATCAACAGAGATATTAAAACAATGCCTCACATGTACAAAACAACTTTAAATGTCAAGAATGTTTCTTATTGTAATAATAATTTTTGTAGAATTACGAATAGAAGAAAAGCATTTAAATTTATTGTAATTTTTGACACCATGATTAAGAAATTTTATATGTGTATTACTCTTATACATAGGTTTGGCCTGTTTTATATTTTCATCGGAAACTGCGGTGAAACAACTAATTTTTCAAACATTAAGAAAATGTACATTCTCCAAAGCATGGATCTTGTATGTCAATGGTAGCACTTCACTTTTAAACATGGCGAACATCAGTGGACAGGTTGAAACTTATAAAATATAAAATAATGCCTCTTTTTAAGACTGAACTGCATTAACCTTTCACTATGGTGGTTTGGCCCAAACCCATTGTTATCAAATGTGATTGTGGACCTGTTTAGAAGGAAGTGGGGTGAATAGGTTAACCAAATCCTGAGCATTTAAATCCTGGTGCAGTGCATGCTTTAGAAGGAATGACAACACAGACCTTTAGAGATCAAAAAGCATATTCATTGTAGTTTCTCGCAATATTGCAAATCGCAATATTGCAAATATTTCAGTATATAGCAAACAAAATTATTTCCTTGTGTAGTGTTGCTAAACCTTCCACCCCTAAATTAACCAAATGGATGAAGCCACATATTTAAAAGAAATCCCCCAGCACCATGACTCAACAAAGGTTTACTGATAAAGGAGTAAAACCTATGGATGAGTTATATTGTGTAAGATACTTGTAATTTGGTAGAAGAATAAATAAATGTGCAATATTTCAATTGATCACGTCTTGTCATGAAGACCGAAATCATTCCCTTCTTCTGCCATAACTGGAGGCAGAGGGGGTGTGGAAAAAAAAAGATCGAACGTTTTTGCCAAATACATATACCAACTTGGCATACAATATTTAACAGATCAGGAAGATACTCTTTGTGTCTAAATAACGACCTGAGTGTCAATATCTACTTCATCTCATTGAACATTATTTCCTGTGCCAAGCTGTTCATTTTGTGGCTTCTGTTAGTATGCAAATTTTGATCACTGGAAAGAATTTTTAAGAGCCTGGCATTCATTTGCTAAGTCTTAAACGTTGGTTGCTAAATGCCATTATTGTAATCCCTATCTACAGAGGGCCTATACTGTTTAGAAAAATCTGTACAGCTCTCAACCAATACATAAAATATGAGAATGGCAAAATCTGAGTTTGTTGTATCTTTGCAAAAATAAAATTCTGTCTGTTGCTTATAATTGGCCTGTATTGGCTGTCATGTCATACTGTATATAACTGCTGCAGTATGATGAAAAGACACAGACTTGTATGATATTCTACAGAAAGTTACGCAATGCCCACAAAATTGTACTTGTTTTAAGCTGGAGTCTTCAAAAAAACAAACATAGCACCACGGAAAAGAACAGGAGGACTTTTGTTTGTGGAAAAATATCATGAAAACTTCAGTATGGTACAGGCGTCAACAAAGATGTAAAACCAATGCTTCAAATGCACAAAACACACCTTACCACAGCTTTAAATGTCAAGAACTTTTCTATACAGTAATAATAATAATAATTTTAAATTAGTGGATTATGAATAGAAAGTATTTAAATTAATTGTAATTTTTGACATCATGATCAAGAAAGTTTATACATGTATTACTCTAATACATAGGTTTGGCCTGTGTTATATTTTCATTGGTGAAACTAACTTTTCAGATATTAAGAAAATGTACATTCTTCAAAGCATGGATCTTACATATGTAGCAGTTCAAGTGCAAGCTAGCTGACATCAGTGGACAGGTTGAAACTTACAAAATACACATTAATGGTAAAATAATGCCTCTTTTGGACATGTCAACTTTAAATCAGGGTGTTAGGTGGGATAGATGTATGACTTGAGGAGCTACAGGTTTGACAGCGATTGACTTAACACTCTGATTTGAGCGCAAACAATGTGATTATGTGTAAAACCAAATCTTGCAGCATCAATGACTAAAATGCCCTATTGCACTCAGCTAATGACTCCCGATACATAACATAAATAATGTTGGTAGTTGTCGTTATCATCCATCGCAAGGTGTGGTACCAATTATTGAGGTACTATACACCTCGAGACAACAAGTTTTAAACATATGCTTAACCTTTTCACAAGGAAACTTAATGAATAGTAAAATTAAAACCGAAATAAAAAATAATAAAACCCTGCGATGTTTGGTATAAAAGAAACAAATTATCTATGATTTGAAATTGAAATGGCTGCTCTACCCTGTATTGACTCTATGGGGAAAACAGAAATGTCTTAAATGCAAGATTGCAAAATCATGATCTCAGAAGACTTAGCAGCAGACCAAAAATGCACTAAAAACATTTGAGCGTCAAAATAAAGAGATCCCTGAGGCACATTCTACCTTAATCTAGAGTGCTATCATCACCAGAGAGTTTAATAAAATGTTTTGGGTTTCCATGACAATAAAAATCAATAGACACTGTGAGCTCTGGTATAGTTTTGCCTCGCTGTGTGACTGCCTGCCAGCACAGTCTTAGCAGCACACATCCTGTATACTGCAGATGAGAGATTAGTCAACCGGATATACCAATGTTAACTCCCAAGACAACCAAGTTTCCACATCACCACGGTAGCGATTTCAAATTAAGAAACTTTGACAATGGAAAACATCATAGTATTGCTTGGCATTGCAGAGTTGCAAATGCCGTATCTGAAAAGATTAACTGACTTCAGTTCCAAAGTATCGGTCTCCAAAATTACCTGTAACATGAAAAAAAAACTGTACAATGTCATTTTCTATTAAAAGTATGGTAAAAAATAATGAGGAAAGTACAAAGAAGATATATGCATTGATGTAATTTCTTATACTAGCAAAACGTGTACAATAACAGTCTAGGAGAACCATTGAATAATATATGCTGAACTCACCTATTCCTGGAACAATATGGAACTGCTCATTGACATCTTTGTCTAATGCTGTGGTCACTATTTTGACTTTGGGAAATGCATAGGCAACAGAATGTACTCCTGAAAGGTACAAAGTTTTATCTGTAATGCACAGCACCTGTACATACCAAATATGATATACATGAGTATAATATCTACAGATCTTGTCACTTTTACTGTGATAACAAGTGTTAGAGAAAATTTAATGACAACAAAAATGCCATAACGTGGCAAATTTTAGAATGAATTTTGTGAGAGAAAAAAAGAAACGTATGTCATACACTAAACTTTCAACACATTGCCAGCGTGGTGAAATTTGTTAATGGGAAGCCCTTGAGTAAAGGAGAAGCAATTGACCTGTTATCACATTGCTAAGAAGTACAGTCGTGTCATCATCCTACTCAATACACTGAGGGCTAAACCACAGTCTGGTTTTCAAAACCATTCAACAGTTAAGACTCAGAATTTTTTGTAGAATAAATGCACCTTGAATGAACACAACTTCTTGAATACTGTAAAATTTGGATCAACACCACAGGACCATATTGAACCACGGTTTCTCTAGTGGGGTTGAGTAACCGTGATTGGAGGAACTTGTACGAACCAAATATAAAGAAGCTTTAGAGTACAAATCATCAGGACAAAGTCAATGGCCTAACTGAAACATTACAGCAGGGTTTGTTTCTCAGTGAAAGGGCCAGTTATGCTAACTTTTGATGATTTTTTCATTATTTTTATTTTGCATATCAATTGCAACTTTTTATCCTTCTTCCAAGAGAATGCTGAAACACTCACTATTTAGCTTAACAACTTAGCATCTATATGTGTAAAATGCACTGTTGTTGTTTACATTTGAATTCTAGTCCGGACCAAAAGTCACTTTTCAACAACAACAATGCAGTTTACACATGTACAGGCTGAGTTGACAAGCTGAACACTGTGTATCTCAACATGCTTTGGAAGGTAGAACAAGGAATTATGATTGACATTAAAAACAAAAATGGTGAAAAAATTATCAAAAGTTAGCATTACTGGCCCTTTAAGTATTTTCTGTACCTGATTCTGCCATCAACAGAGAACACAGGAATATATTCTCTTCAGCTACATCATGATCCTGCAAAGAATACATACATTCATAAGACTGTGATGTATCACATAGTGGTTTGGTTTATAGTGAAGTAAATGGTTTTCCTGTGTGTGATGTTTACTGATATTTTCCTAGCACTGACAAATTCTCAATAAAGTCTAGAAGTTGCACAATCTGAAGTTGATGAATATGAATTTTTAATTTATTACTTGATTAGCATAATTTACTAAAACCTGTTACTGAAATTTGCATAAATGAATATTATTACATCGCATTTCAAGTAGTAGATGTAGTCATATTTGAAAATTATTTCCGAAATATGTACAAAGGGAACACACAACAGTATGTTGTATTCTCTTCACAGAAACACCAATGTTACATACCAGTAGAACTCTGATGGCCATGATGGCAGCGGCACCGGTTGCCACGGTAGCATCCATCAATATCACATGATCAGTACTGATGTCCTTGGGTAGTCGCAAGTAATGTAACTGATGATTAGAACAGATGTTGCAAGAGATGTTAAACCAGGCACGATGCATGACAAATACTGACAGGTATATATACCTGTACTGTTATGCATGTTTAATTTTTAATTTGGAAAATCAGATAAGAAAGACAAGTGAAATTGACCAGCCATTGAAAAATGCAATTTTGAACCAAGAGATTTCATTTTCTTGCCATTTTCTTAAAAATCTGATGCTAATGGACATTCTGGCACAAGAAATACACTCACCTCTGGTTCACCTGTGTCTAAATTGGTCTGGATGAGAATTTTACCAAGTCTAATGTCTTTACACACTTCACACAAAGCTGGCTCCATAGTTTCACCTGCCCTGAGTATTGACACACCACAAATCTACGGACAAGATAAAACAAAACACAAAGCAAAATCGTGGTTATGCAGAAGGAGAGGTCAATTTAAAACTCAGTTTACCAAGCATTTCTTGAAACTCCATGGTGGTTCAAAGTACATTCAGTACAAGTTTACCAGTAATATACATTCAACATTTCAATTTCAATCTCATTATCCATATATGAATCAATTTGAAAAATACTTTGTAGGTTCAGTAAAAGTGATTCTAATGATTTGATTCAAATTTGATTGTTAGAAACGAGAATTTATTTATTTATGTATGACATATGCGAATATCACTGAATAACACTTTAGAGCTTGCCAAGCACTCATTATATTTGTAGACTTGTGAACAAATACAGAAATTCATGCATAGCAGTGGCTAATATCAACAGATAGTCAATTTTGTCTGTTTGCACCTGTTTTTATTCATGCAAATCACATATGTGGCTTTTGATAAGATTTTTATCTGAAGGCTAATGGTAAAATCAGACCATCTTACTTATTCTTGCACTCGAAATTTTGGAGTTTTATGAAAAAAATTTGGACAGGATTTAATTTTGAGAGAACTGATCTATCATTTGTATGTGTCACTTGTATCAGTCACTTGAATCAGCCTAATTTAGTATCTTATCTCTAAAACAATATGCCCCATATAAGTGACAGGAAAATTTTTACTGTTTCATCAGTGATTGTAGACTGAAAGATCCATCGCTCAAGGACGTGCTCTATGCTCCCCTCCTCTTACTTAGAGAGCGCCCTCAAGCGATGGATCTTTCACTTTACAGTGATTGTTGTCATGTTGAAACTTACCCGTTTGCCACTGAATCTCTTGCCTTCATAGGTGGTCCCTTGTGGTGTTTTCACTGAAATGCTCTGTACAGTGAAAAATACTTCTAATTACACCAGAGAATGCTACTCACATTGGGGTTTTAAAAAATGCAAAATTGTAAAATAAGACTATGGTAAAGCTATAAAGACATCTGCTTGTAACAGAAGTCAACATAATGGTAGAGTTAATCTTATTCTCAAACAAAATCCCTGATAGACTATGCTGTGCTGTGTTTTGAACTGTTTTCAAAATTACTGTCAGTGTCAACCATGCTAAATGTTGCTGCAATGTGCTTACAATCACATTTGAACATCATGTCTTACTATGATGATATCACTGTGTAAATCACTGTTTCTGCTGCCTGCTCGTAAAATTGCAAATTTGAGAAAAAAGTAGCGTTTGGCGAGAAGATTTTACATATATTAACCAAACTTGCGAATCAAAAAACTGCACCATGATGTCATAACTTTTTGTCTCTCCGCGCACTGTCGTGCATACCACTTTCGACATGATGCTTTTATCTCATTACATCAGGAGATCCTATTTGTATCATATACCGGTACAGTAATGAATAAAATTGTGACGATATGGCTCACATACACAAAGTACTGCATGCATATCATGACTAGTTGACTGAAATGTTGCAAAGTTTTTGACTTGACTGCGAGCAATGTGCCTATAGATCACTCTGTGCAGCGGCATACACGTAGCAGTCATGATGTTGTTGAAAGTGAAGAACCGTAGTGACGGAGAAACTAGGCAAAAACAGGTTCCAAGCACAAGAAAAGCTAAGAAGTGGAAAAAGGGTTATGATCAGAGTAGGAAAGTCAACCTTGAATTTGAAAACAAAGGTACAGGTAGGTACATGGTCAGCATACACATGGCTTTTTTTAGAACATAATCAAAGCAAGTAAGGTACTTCTGGGCAGCTAAAATGTTTGTGGTGTATTGCTGCCAACAAGAAAAATATCTTAACTGATGGTCTGGGCTAGAAACTTGTGTATTGGCCTCCTTAAAGTAATTTGGCAAGAATTTTCAGTGTATTGTGACATGACATCATCACAGACTCAACAGAAAAAGCGCAGCGCTCATCCGATCGAGTTTGTGTACTTCCGCATTCATATCGGGCAAATATCATGTAACCTTTGTCACAAAATTTTGGAATAATACCATTCAACTGGTTCGTCAGTGAAACAAAAAGTTGTTTCTCCATATAAAACGGGTGTATAGTTTATATGTTATGGTTCTGTCTACATAATAGACGTGAACATTAAGATATACTGTCCATGATTCCCATGGCATGATTCAAGTTCGCTGTGAATACGCATTGGGGTCTGTGGCGATGACCCCTGACCTGAGCATGATTGATACGACGCTTAAGCACCACTTGTGTACATATTCACAGCTAAATTCAAGCGTAAATCAAATGTATGTGTTTGAAAAAAATCGACTATATTCAACTTCAAAATCAAAAGTCAAAAATGCACATATTTCTCATGTCTGAGAGTATTTTGCTTTTGAACTTCTAAGAGATTGGATTTCTGATTTGTTTGAAAATCTATGCTGAACAAGGTTTCTGCATTTAAATCACCAGTATGCCGTTGTCTATAGCCCTGATGATGGGATTTCAGGTTTGTTACTAAATATAGTTGCACGCACGCGACATCGGACACTGTAGTACTACTGCTTGAAATTCAGACACATTTCATTGTTGCATGCATGGCTGTAAGTGTTGTTGCCACTTGTAGTCTGAGCCATGAATTAGTGTGACACTTACCGGGGGTATCCATGGTAGCGCTAGCAGGTTTTGTTTCCGTCATTCTTGGGGAAAATGCGGACAAATATTTATTTTTGCATATAAATGAGAGAAAAATGAGGTCATTTGCAATCAGCGCTATCCTGTTACATTATCAGTGTGGCAAACTGAATATCTGGTTTGCCATGGGGAATAACTTTTTTAGGGCTTCTAGCCAAATTTGCTAGAAGACTTTGGAACCCAGGGGAAACACTGTAAATAGTGAGACGTAATGAACAGAGAGAGAAAAACCTGAACTGTACCTTGAATGGCAGCAGAGACAATGCATACTCTATCAGAATCCTCATCAGTCTCTTGGAGTAAAATATAAATTCATCTCTGGGAGTGTTTTTATTCCTGTCAATGTAAACAATATTGTAAATATTACAAAAAAATAATGTCTGAAAAAAAAAAGCAGCACTATCATAAAATTCCTTATTGAAGCTGCAGCTTCTAATGGGAAATTCTTTCACTCCTCCAAGGGATAAATATGAAAACCACATTTGGTTTCTATTACATGCATTCTCATGATCTTGACAGAGTCAGGTCAAAATAGTGAAAATAAAAATCATCAAAAGTTACACGTACTGGCTCTTTACAAGAACTATTCTAGATAATCTCTCACCTGATAAATGTATGTAGACCTTGAACTTGTGGTGTACTTTCCACACAAAAATAACTATTTGGTAAGGGCTGTCCATGGTGAATTTCTGCTAAATGTGCCCTACAATAAAGTACAAATAATTTACAGCAATTTAACTGAGATTGGCAAAGGGACCATGCAGAAAACTTACTGGTATATCAGTTGTTTTATCACATCAAGCAGGATTGTGAATACTTGTCTGATGGCCATCTGATGCCATGACAGTTTTTACAATTGTGTAATGTTGATAAGAAATCGTGGCATTCTTTGTGATTTGGTTAATAAAATAATGTTTATTTGATAGTTTCCGTCAAATAAATTCATTTAAAAACTTAGTCTGACCTGTGATCAGTATTTGAGATCTTTATTTCAACATCAAGATGAATTCTTGTCCAAACAAGTGTCACTGTGGTTAGCAAACTGATTCTTTGACAATGTGAAAAATGGTTGGTAATTTGGATATTATCAATTTCAAGTTGCCTAGAATATCGCCAAAAATGGATTCATACAATCAACATGAATATTCACTATACATATTCAGTAAACATTTGATATCAATACTGTACAATAGTACTTAATACTCTTTGTATATATTCATGACATAACTGCACATCACTTTTAAATCATTTGAAGGTATAAAATGTAACAAAACCTGGCATAAAATGAGGCACTGCAGTGGAAGTAGAGGAAGCCATATTTGATTTCGCAAAGGTTGAATATTCCACAGTTGGCAGAAAGACTGTTTACTTAGCGTTTAACCCATTTCCTGCCAAGTTCATATGTCACCATCAGGTCAACTTGGTTGACTCCGGTGAGGCATATAACAGGTCCATATGTTGCATTTTCACAAAAACCTGAATATTTGAAGGCCCCCGTAACTGTAAATATGATTTTTCATGACCAAACCTGCTACAACATACCACACCATGAAAATACATGTACATATAAATTTTGGCTCAATACCGATTTTTAATGACTTGGAACGTGATGTCATGATACTGTCTAGCAGAATTAGGATTAAAGTTACAAAGTTTATTCAGTTTCCTGACATCTACATACTCTTTCATCCCAAAACCATCGTGAAGGCCTTAGGGTTTAATGCCAGAATTTCTTGTTTATATTCTTCATCATTGTTTCTGCTGGATTTTGAATAAACTGACTCACCTGAAAGTGTACCCTCTCTACAAGAAAGAGAAGAAAAACAGATCTCTTTGTGAAATAGAATAACAAAGACATGCACATTTTTCAGATGTCACAGATTACGACAGCAACAAAAGACATGACAGCAGAGTGCGTGATTTATAAACATCCATCATTGACAATGATCAATTACAAGCTGATTTGCATATTTCAACGACACTAATTAATATCTTTTGTACAAATGAATAATAGCCCACTGCCTTTCCAGCATTAGATAACAGAAAATGCAGCGTTTCCTAACCGCTGCCTGGAAAGTGTTGTTTTCTATGTTATTACAATATTTCAACTTTCCCCTATTAAGATTAATTTTAGGCAGTGATGATATCTGAGATGATATACTCTGAAAACAAAACTTTTATTAAAGTAACAGCTATTCAAGCTAATTAAGAGTTACATGAAGTTTTTCAATGCATGGATGAATAATTTGTACCTATCTTCTTTGAAATTCATCAGTGCACCCACAGGGCTATGTAACATTACCTGTGCATAGTTCACATGAATGAAATTCCATCAAATATTTTTACAGCACAGTCTTATTCATGACAGACACATATCATGATTTGCTGGTCATTCTCTAATTCAAGTGTTGTTTTTTTATTGCATGGTGCAAATACAGGAATGGTATGCATCTTCAATGGAACAATTCAAAGTAAATGACAGGTAAAGGGGAAAAAATGTTCAAGGCTTTACATAATACACCAGAAGTGACAGCGCATCAGATAGGTTATGAAACAAAAGGTTCTGAAACGAAAATCCAGATAAAGCAAAAACTAACCTTTTCTAACTCTCTGTGTACATGCTGTACTATCAGACTCATTGCAACTTCATTTTCTCCCCCTGAAATATCAACACATTCACCGGTCAACAGAATTAACGTGAGTGCAGGGTCTTCTCAATCCAGTATAAAATGCGTCGCGGGGACAAATATTCGACAGATTTACAGTATTCTTTTGGCCTACCACTTGTGGGGGCTCATTTTGGAGCTTATAGAGTAAAATAACTTTCACTGGCTTAAATTTATGAAAATTGGGAGTTTTATTTTCTCCCATAGAGATAACACCAGGGATGGCATCCATTTTGAATATCAGTTAATATTGGGTACTTGTAATTTGTTTCTAGGGTACAAAATTTTGCACAGTGACCTTTGATTTTTACTCTGGATTTTGAAAGAGAATGGGTGAAAGATTCCTCGAGGAAAATTTGATCAAATTTTAAGTCTTTCACTTTTGAGGCGCATACTACCTTAAATTTAAGAGACTATACAAGGAAGAGATTTTCAGACAATAAATGTTGAACACAGTGTTGACATACTCACCTCTTGGTACGACAATATCAGCATACTGGATGCTCGGTTCAATAAACTGTTCAAAAGCTGGCTTTACAAACTTGTTGTACTGTTTCAGAACACCTACAATGTCACGCCCTCGTTCCGATATGTCGCGTCGTAATCGCCTCACTAACCGGATGTCTGAATCGGTGTCTACAAATACTTTGAGATCCATCAGCTGCAAAACAGAATCAAAAGACAGAGAATACTGTAAGAATGAGATGACCATCTTGAAATTTTCCCCTCATGCCTTTCACCCCTATATCCCTGTATGTTGATTGATCTAGCCTATTCTGAATAATGGGGTGAACCAAAGGCTGGTGGTGAAAGGGTTAAAAGACCAGTAGCTGTAACGTCCAATGATTTTCCTACTCTTTTTGTTTTCAATTTTAACTAGTTTCTTGTTCTACTCCCCAAAGCATGTTGAGATACACAGTATTCAGCTTGTCAACTCAGCCTGTATGTGTGTAGACTGGAATTCATGTTTACAAAAACATTGCATTCTACATGTATAGGCACTGTGTTTGCAAGCTAGATGGTTGAGTTTCGACAAGTTTTGGGGAGTAGAACAAGAACCTGCATTTGACATACCGAACAAAAATAGAAAAAATAATGAAATAAGCTAGGTTGCAGCTACTGAGCCTTTAGTGGAGGACCTACTTTGCAACCAAAGACTGTTCATAACAAAATTTGGCATAAAAGGTCAGGGGACTTTCACATGTATACATGTGGGTAGGAGAAACAATTATCAAAGTTGAGCAAGAAATCAGCAAACATGGTGTCATATATTTGTGTATGGTTACATGGCAGTCTTTTAAAATATTGGTTTATCAAAGATAAGATACACTTTTCATGAAAAAGTATCGACAATTACTCTTCAGACAGGAGTCCATGTAGGTGTGGTGCAGCCATGTTAGGGCAGAATTAAAGTGGTATGGGATGGTTGACCACAGCATCTTTCAACAACATGGAGTTATTCAATGTATATCACAGAGAATCATATCCAGTAATTGTAGCATAGGATGTACTATGCAAGGCTGTGATATCGTTAGGACTCAAAGGACACTTTTTAGAGATCATCAAATGTGTAGTTCAGCTGCTATATTAACCCTTTGAGTGCTGTAAGATTTCCAACCAAAATTCTTGTGCAAAATGTTACCACAGTCCCTCTATTACCAAATTTTATGATTTTTTTTGTAATTTGTTTGATAACTTTGGACCAAATGGACATCACATTTCATTGGCTACGCTTTTGTATCAAAATTTTGGCAAAATTCTAAAAAAAATTGACTGGGTATGTTATATAAAGGCGACAAAAATTGACTTTAACACACAAAAGGTTAAAAATGGCTACTGAACAATGAAACTGTGCATGATAATTACACTCTAATCCTATTGTCTCTAACCTTACACTATACTCTAGTCCATAAGACCACAAAGCACATGTTACATCATTCTATCATAAAAACCTCTAGACAGTGATCAAATGGCAATAAACTCAACCATACCATTTTAAACAGAGCATAAAGAGTTTGACAGCTATTATTGAAGAGCTTGAAGGGGGAGTGGATTATAGGTATTGATAAAGTATAAAGGTCATACATGTATTTGCTTATATACCTCTATCAGTGGTTTCTTTGCAAAGGCTAAAATTCCTTCAAAAATGATAACATTTGCGCCATACATTGTTTTCTGAAAAAAAAACAAACAAAAATTGACATATTGATAAGTAATTTTCCGACAACATTCAAAAAAATTTTTTACTGCAAAAACAAAATTCTTCACAACTATATTAAAGCTTGCTTCTGAAATTTAAAAGACACATTTCATAGACTGAATTGATATCTACACTTACACAAAACAACATCACAACTCCATTACAACATCTAATACAGGAAGCAATGTTAGTGGGCCACACTTACCCAGAATTATGTATCTCCTTGGTTCAATATTATGTATGTATACTGTATGATATTTCCATCACATTTGTCAAACATTCTAGTAGTACCACAGAAGCATCATTTCAGATACTTGCATAATTTTGTCCCAGAATTGCTGGCACAATAGACAAGGAAATAGACAAGGAGAATAGTTTCTGAGAACAAAAATTAACACATTTTTTTTCAAAGATTGGCAGCTGCCTGTATATTGACAGGGAAATGCAATCACTTTGCATAGAATGGCATTTCTCATTTGTGTGTCATTGCAAACTGTACAAATATTTTGACCAAAACTGACACGACAGTTTATCTTGTCTACCTGTAATACTTACTGTGTCTTTCCTTCGTTTATGTGTGGTGAAATCATAAACAGGAACCTGAAAAATAAATTTGTCAGCATGAGAATTGAGATCCTATCTTTTACACAAAGGTAAATGCATTTGCACACATTAATACAGACACGCAGACAAACACCAACAGATGTTTGGAGATCAGAAAACTATTTGGTGCCTTCAACATTTGGATGATCAAAAAAACACTTGTTGGTTTTTTTTATATTATTAGCTATGTGTTGGTTTCAGTATATCAGGATCTAATAATGACAAGCTGTGATTTCAGATAACTGTAAACACATGACTTCTAGAAAAGTACTTACATAAGTTCATTCATTTAACTATGAACAAATGACTGAAGAGTTTAGGAAATTTGAAACAAAAAAGTGACAGAAAATTTATCATATCAAGCGACCTAAATCAAATGATATCATTGGATGGTGAGTTTCCAAGTTTTATGTGCAAGCGATGCAGTAGAAAAAGGCAAAAATGATGCAAAGATCAGTCTGCTAGAGAAACAGAACACAGAGGTGGTACTACATAGACCTTTGATCAGAGGATTGAAATCATATATGTGTACTCTTTCCTAGTGTCAATTTTTCATTCATCGTTCACTCTTGTTGCAAATTTATTGCATTCTTTTATTAAAAGATGTTACATGCAAACATGCAACCATTCAAATTTTGGCATGAGGCACAACTTGCAAACTTAGGTCATAATAAATGATTTGCAATAATTAATACATTTATGCTAAGCAGCAGTTATGAGAGTTGACACTCTTTTGAATAACTTTTTAAGTTTTATAAATTACCATTATAACCGTCTGTTTATTTCGATTCAGTCCTCAGGTATCATGCAATGTACGAATCATAACAGAGAAGGATGTTTTCAAATCAATCGTTGCTATGCATTTTAGTACCACATTATGAAATTTGATGGAGTCTACAACTGAAAAGAAAGATAGTTTTAAATTAATGCTGGGGATGCACATTAGCATAAAATAAGCGTTTCCAGGAATTAAGAAAATTTGAAACATTTAGGTTTAATTATGTATGATATGCAGGAATAACTGCTAACAATGGATATGAGTTAAAACGTACAGAATTTCTCAAGTAATGTTATTACATTACTGTCCTATAAGTTACATAACTCTGACATACACATTCATTCAATGTCCCATGTAAGAAACTTTTAAATGTTTTTCATCATGTAACATGTACATGCTACAAGTCATTGTCAATGACATAGTCCCACTTGGTTGATGAATTTGGAAACCACTGACGGAAATGATGGTGAAGTGATATTGGTCAACAGATGTCCAGAAAATGGTGGAGAAAATGTTGTATTGATGTGTATGTGTAGTTGATGTATGAATGGAATTAGTTAGCTAAATTTGAAAAATAGTGGGTGTGTGATCAATGGTTGCAATGTGGTTATATGAAGTCTGAATGTTGGTTTGAAGTAAAGATGGATATGAGTGGACACATCTAGATGTCCATCACATGGAATATCTCTGTAGGTATTATACATTTTTCAAAGTTGTTGGTCTGATATCTATTGCTACTTGCACTAAGTGCATTACTGTTTCATATCTAGGTGGACTAAAAGATTTTATCTGTATGTGGTGAGGTGTTCACACAAGTAGCGATATCTGTTGTCAGATTTTTGCGTGCTGATCACGCAACTGTGACCAAATGTTTGCGTGCACAGAGCATATTTTCGCATGAAAACACAAGAAATAGACGTGAACACGAGCCCTGTCACATTAGCAATTTTACCACACCTGTGCAATTATTTTAACCGCAAATGTTGTAAATCCTATTACCATTTAATTTCACTCATGTCTTTGTACCAAATGAAGGAATACTGTCAGCAGTGAGTGTAAAAGATAGACTAGAAATAGATTTTCTCAAATACATGTGCAGGTACACACAAGAGCATGTATGATGCTCCTGTTTTGGCTTTTTCACCAAACACATTATTGAAATCTGTACTTTTCATCACTCTTCCAACAGATTAACAAAAGGTTATTATTTCAAGTTGATTTTTTGATCATTAAATACTGCCATTAAATAATTCATTTCATTAAATCACACATCAATGAAACACAGTAATCTTGTCAACTCACCTCCACATGTTTGAGTTCTTTCAATTTTTTCAGTGTGGCAACCAACAGATCAAAGTCAAAGGCATCAGGATGATCAAAATTGTATTCATTGATAGCAGCTTGCTTCTGCTCTTCTTCACCTAAAACCTACAACAATGTAGAAACAAAGAAAATGAACAACAGAAAGCCATGAATTTATATATTACACTGCTTCAACAGTGCTGTACGACAAGACGATGCCCCCAACATGGATCTTCAGCAGAGGGACCGTGGTATAGGGCAACAGTCTATATTTGATTTGCATTTTTGAACTCCAAGAAACTTCCCAATTCTGAAAGCACATTCACTGACAGTTCTAACAGCATCCCTCATGATTAATTTATACCTTTCAAATTGTATTGACTAGAAATATTTACGACCACATCTAAGAAAATCTTACAGTTAAATTGGGCAGATGTACAATGGACAATATAAAGCTATAGACATACGTCAGCTGAAGGGTACATCTGAACAGAACATCTTACTTTGTAAAACGAGTCCATGGATAATATTGTCACCCACTGTACACTGAGAGCTTCAATTATTTTCCTTGCTACAGTAGTTTTACCAGAGGCACTTCCACCACACAGCCCTGAAAATACACAAACAAGAAAAGATCATTTAAATCACAAAAACTGACACACATTGTCCTCTCTGTATGCTCACTACTTTTAAGATATTCAGTGAAAAGAATAAAGCACAATTTAATCTTGTTTCTTCAAAGGGGCTATAGCTTTGAGGTTGAACTCAGTTGACTGTAAGCCCAGTTTATAATGAACTTGCATTTCGAACTACTAACCACAAGTTCTATTTTGATTCGTCCATTCTCCATGCAATAAATCTCAGTATACAGTCAAACCAGAGTAAGCCTTGACTATCAGGAGTGTCCAAGCTGATCTTTTTGTCTGTGAATGCCACCTGTGTCTGTTTATACAATATCAAAACTACAGCTGTTTTGACTTGCATTCATAATATTATGGTGTCTTGGGTATTGAAGGATACCAGCAATCAACACGATTCAACTTGGCAAAAAGCAGATTATCAACTAGGAAAACATGGCTGAAAATTTGATGAGTGCCCCATTTCAAAATAGTTATAAACAACATAAGTATTGAGTTCCTGTTAGTCATTTTCCATTTTTCAATTTTATTTTCATACTCATTTTGCAAGAGAAGGCAATGTTACGAGTGTTACATGCATTTCATTAACAATCTTTTTTATTGAACTATTTGCTCTATGCAAAATGTGCTTATGACAAGTCATCCCAAGGAAATGTTATAACAACTTTTATCCAATAATTCATCTACCCAGACTTACCAATAACAGAGATTGTAACAACTTTTATCCAATAATTCATCTACCTAGACTTACCAATAACAAAAGCTTCTTTCAATTCACCATGTTCATTATACCATGGAGGTCGACCTAGAAAGCAAGTTGGACACTATTAGATCTGTTCTGATGAACAGAAAATCAATTCTTTTGAATTAAAATCAAAATTTTTGTTATTTACAAAAGTTGCACATCACAAAACATTCACCTGGTTGATATAAAAGTAAATGTTTTTATATCACTCTGAGATACAGAACTGTGCACTGAACCTGATAAAATCAAACAGTGGTATGCTATATTTCCCAAACATTTAAAAATAGTTACAATCTTTTGCTGAAATCTTTTAGTATATGTTGCTATGACATCGTATTTCCAGCTAGGAGAGAAAACAAAGTACAAATATGAACTCTTACCATTTTGCTATATATGATTGTGAATATGAAACATATTCATATTTAATATAACATTGCTATATTTTATACTAAGGTCATGGATTTGTAAGAACAACTATTGACTCATTTGCATATCAGCCAAGGTAAGCTTATTATGGTACTCTTTTGCCAAAATAATCAATCTCTGCATTGTTGTTCTTTTCTTAGACCGAGCAAGAAAGTTGGATATCAACAGTTTATTGCTGTACATGTGAAAAGATAAAGTTGCACGAAGTTATTGAGGTACAGCCATATTGAAGATGTGCATAACCTGTATCTGATACGACATCATCAACTTGTCCCTCATGTTTTGAGACAAATGTTTTTTTATTTACAATCAAACATTTCTTCAAACAGTTTTCAACAATCATTTGACCCTGTACAGTATTTCAACCATTACAGTAGCAGATACACATTCCTATATGGAACTGCTAAATGAGTTTTGAATCACAATGTAACAAAAACAATGGTCAGAAAAACGATAAAATATTTCATGTATGGTTGGTTATACAGGTACACACATAATGCATTATGTAACATCAATACAAAGGTTACTTTTTGAATGAGGAATCTTCCAGTCTATATTCCAACATAAGCAGATAATTTCTGAAATTCTTGTCTGCCTAATCTGAATCATACAAATAGTGGCCTCTCAAAAACATAAGACAGTCAACATGATACACACACACACCAGCCATATGGAGAAAAAGTTTACAAACATCCCAGGCAGCCAACAAAGCTTTTTATGCAAAAAGCTGTTTTAAGTGATTTCTTTGTAAATGGGTTGGCAAATTTTTCCATTTTAGCAAGTGGGAAATACGAGCGCAAGTGACATTTTTTGTATTGGCAGGTGAGAATGGGTAAGAAAATTCCACTCAACTGTTGAACAGACAAGGAGTCTGATTTAGTTGTTTTCAGGAGTTTGGACAGAGATGTGAGATGGTGTTGGAAACTTGTTGAGTAGGGAAACTGTAGTGGGGTGTTTTCAGTGGAGAAAGGGAAAGTTGGGATATTTCCTAGTGAGGAATGAGAAGAGGGAAAATCAAATAGACCCTTTCCTCAATCTCACCGGAAGTTTCCATGCGCATGCGTAATTATATGCACGTCGCCGGTTTGACCTAGTTCCGCTGCAGTCAAAGTCAACCCTCTGGAAATTCCGTCGACTCTCTACGTAGAGTTCGAGTATACAAACTCTGCTCCTGTATTTCCTGGCTATTTTTTGCCATTTCATGGAAAAAAGCCTCTGCGTGAAAATCATCACACTAATTTTGTAATTTTGCTGTGGTATTAGCTTGCAAAAATGTTTCTTATTTCTGACAAAGTCGAAGTGGTCAATCATGTGACAGTTCAATAACCATATGACAGCCCTGATTTTGTGGAGGGACCGTTCCCGATGTTATGCTAGCGTACTTTGACGAGAACAAACGCTTTAAAGTATGACAAAAACTCAGATATTACGTTTACATATCACAAGTTTCAATGTGATTGAAATTTTGTAATAAGTTAATCTATCAAACAGCGCACACAACAACCATTGGTCTGGCTGGAGCTGGCCCCTTGCCGGTAACACAATGACTCATTGACAGTTCCCAATGATATTTGACAACTGTTTTCTTTCCTTGTCATCAGTTAGTCTTTAATAAAAATGTCCATCGTACAGACGTTTTGGCTTAACTTTAACGGTCTCAAGGGTGAGCAATTCATGTTTTGAGTCTCAAGCCCCCGTAGCCAAAATATTTACTAACAGCCGGCCCGTCAGTGACTCGTTTAATTTTGTGAAGTCCATTTTTCCACTGCCTGCTCTCAAACTGCAAAATGTGAGGGGAAAAATGTTTGGCATGAGGATTTTTGCCTAAGTTAACAAAATTTCTGAGCCCAAAAATATGGTAAGATACCAATCAATTCTTTTTAGCGTAGTGCATGGCCGTTCTTACGTGTGACTGAACTGTGATACTTTTGTGATTCCCAACTACTTCCATGTGATATTTCGGTGACCTCAACGACTCTCTGCAATAGAAGCATTGTCTCTTGATACCCATGTATTAATTTAGGAAATAAATGAAATTACAACAAAAAAATCACACTAATCATCGCATACACAATGTTTCAAATTGGTGTCGATCCCGATGTCATATCCGCCATAGTTGTCAATGCAAGTCCAGCTATTACTCAAAGGCCGATCATTTTCTCTCTTGGTACAAGCGATTTCATCGCTCACAGCCTGGTCCAAATGAATGATTTTTTTTTATTTCGAAGAGTTATACTGATGAATACAACGAATTTCACAGCAATATTGTTTTTATTTTGATCTTTGAAAGATTGTTGTTTTTCATGCTGCAATTTACCCATTCTGCATAATACTTAATCCATTTCATAAGTTGATTTTTTACGTAGATGCTTGACGTTTTCATGCATAACTTTGGTTTTTTTTCGAAATAGAGGCATTCTGTCGCTTGATATCCATGTATCAATTGTGGAAATAGATGACATTACAACAACAAATCACAGACAATAGCATCCCATACACGATGTTTCAAATTGGTGTTGATCCCGATGTCATAACCGCCATAATGCTGGTCCAGCTACCGTATCTCAACGGCTGAATATTTTCTCTTTTAGAGTTTGACACGAGCGATTTCATCACTCACAGCATGGTCAAAATGAATGGTTTTTTTTATTTCGAAGAGTTATACTGATCACTACAACGACAGTGTCTTTATTTTGATCTTTGAAAGATCGGTGTTTTCATGCTGCAATTTACCCACTCCGCATAATACATGATCCATATCATGACAGTTGATTTTTTACGTAGATCCTTTACATTTTCATGCATAAGTTTGTTGGTTTTTTAGATAAATTTCAAGCTGCAATTTCTGATAACTACGTTTTTTTATCCCAGAATTGCATGATTTCTTTAATTTTGAACCTTAGAGAAGAATGTTACGTCAGTTAGGCTTGGCACGGAGCCTAGACTCCGTTTCTTGCTCCATGCAATCGGTAACCATCCATCTTCGTGTTCACTTCTGTACATCGTTTGATACTGATTGAATTTGCTACCCTCCAAATTTACGGAAGCTTTCAGTTGCTGCACTGTCTGCTTCCAAAGCAAGTACGTTCGGAATGTATTCTCATCGATCGCCATAGCTGTGGGTCCATAGCTGTGGTGTTTTCAGGCGGGATTTCTGCCTTTTACGGGCTAGTTTTGACTTTTACGCGGGGTTAAAAACGTAAAAGTCAAAACCAGCCGATAAAAGGCAGAAATCCCGTCCGAAAACACCACAGCTACGGACCCACAGCTACGATCGCCATAGCGAGGACGTTGGCAAGGCGACTTCCGCAGCTGAACTAGGTCAAATCGCCATGCAAATGATATGCTAATCTAACTTCCGGTTGAATGAGGAAAAGGTCAATTGTAGGAGGGCAGTTATGAATGACTATTATTTTCCCCTCAAACTTTATTTGTTCAAAATATGTTTGCATAGCATGTTTATGCGTAAAACACATATGGTTACAATTTCACAATTTCTAAATATCGGTTGGCTGGCTGTTGCTGCACATGAGAGTTACCAGGGTCACTGCAGTCAATGATGCACCAAAGATGCCAGACAAAGTGGAAAAATTCGTAAATTTAAGAGACTGTAAAACAGATGGTTCATCCCTAAATTTTGTCAACCAGTAGGAGTAACAGGGCATTATTAACCCTTTGAGTGCTGTAATTTTTTCCCACCAAAATTTTAGTGCAACATTTTACCAATTTTTATGAATTTTTCTGTAAGATTTTTGATAATTTTGGACCAAAAGGATATCACATTTCATTGGTTGTAGTCTTTCATCAAAATTTTGTCAAAACTCTGAAAAAAGTTGACTTGAATGAGTATATTATATAAAGGCAACAAAAATTGACTTCAGCGCTGAAAGAGTTAATTAAATCCTTTGGTGCTATGCTGAAGATGTTGTAGAATCATACCTGCTGTGTAGATGGTTCTTGAACTGATAGTTCTGTACACTCTGTCTGATTTATCGCTAGTAGATGCTGTACGCTTTCTTCTTCCTTTGTTCAATGGTGAGGGTGGTGGCTTGCTTGCACCAACATCAAATTCTTCACTGTTTCCACTGAAAAAATGAAACTCTATCAATATTGGTATCAACACTTTACTATTTTACAATATATTTTCAGCATTGTGTCGTCTGAGCTAAATTGACCGGTTCCTGACCCAAGAATGTACTCTCTGACGCGAGAAATGATATTTCCTTCCTGGTATAGGGTAGGCTCAAAGAAATTTCAAGAAAATCCTAAATTTACCAAAGTCCGTGTAAAGGAACTTAAAAATTCTATGAGAAGGAACACGAGAAGTTCCTATATGGTAAAACTTCAAGAGTTGTCTAGTAATCTGTTCTATTGTAGTTATTTCTTTATGGCTGCAATATCCCATCTCTGTGATGAGTAACTCTTTTATTCACATTTCCACAAGCGACCAGCAATTTTGTGTTTTATCTGCAAAAAAGCAACTATCAAGATGAATAAACCGCACCAAAAAAGACTACGGTGCAAAATTAGCTTCTTTTCGACTTTGTTGAGTGGGTATCTCATGATTGACTGCTGTTCAGATTTATTTATATGTTAAAAGTTGATACATTAAATTATTAAGATGTTTCCTTTTTTGGAAGCGCATCACGTGTGCGAAGTAATTTTGATGTGTAGAGTGGATTCCTGGAACGGGTTGGCATTGAGCCAGAGCAGAGTTCATCCATTTGAACAGTGCTGTGAACTGAACAGGTGCCTGTCATGTCACAGTGTCACTGCCACAGTGTCAGGGCTACAAAATGACATCACACGTGATCGGTACTGTAGCAGCTGGGATTGCTGTGCACCGGCAAATGTCAGGTTATTGTTAGGAAAGGATGGTAATTTGACGTCATTTTTCTATACCTACCTGCCATCTGATATGTCGGAACTAACAGAGCTCGGGAGATCCCCGTCTCTGGTGCCCATACTTGAAACCTGGTGTCGGTGGTGCAGCAGAATACAACCCCAGCGTGACATACAGTATATTACTGCATTTTAAGACCATTATACTGATAAGGTTTTTTTTCTAAAATAATAAAATAAACTTAAAATACGCTAAAAGTCATATATATTTACAGATTTTCTACTTAAATTCCATTCTTTAAAACAGGTTTAACTTCAAAAATATATCAAAAATACGTTTTGTTTAAAATACCTCTACTTAATTGACGAATAAGCGGTCTACAAATGATAGATACGTCGCTAGTTTGAATGAGTCTGCCCTGGTTTACTTTGTTATGTATCGCGGAATCAGCTATATACGACCTTCACCCGTTACAACCACTTTCTGTCACGCTAAATTCAATTACTTTTTTTACAGTTTTACTCGCAGACGCTCCCTCAATTTTATACGCGAAATAATGACCAATGACAGGACTCCTTAAGTGTTGTTCCTGAAGTCACTCACGATAGCAAGTGTTCACCATCGACAACCAGCCATCATGAATATTAAACAGATGTTTATTAACCAATTATTAACCAACATTCGCCATTTTGGTTTGCGCTACATTGATAACCAGCATTCCAGGTTTGTATTTTAGGGCGATATTTCATGATTATCCGTAACACTTCACGATAAAAACGCAGTGAGACGGAAGCCGAACTCGTCAGAATGAGTTTCTTAAGGTTTTGCAGCCATGCAGGGTAGTTACCATTGGTTTCATCGTCTTCGCCTCGAGAGGGTGGCGACGCTGATGTTCCAACAATTACGTTTTATCACATTAATTTATGACATCGCAAGGCCAAGGTAAAGAGGCCGCCTGTTTATAGCATGTATTCTACATAACCAATATTAACTAGTTGTAACGAAATCTTTATATTGATTAATGCCAAACTTACAGTGATGTTGAACGTCCCTTGTTTATTGCAAGCTTTAAATATACGTCAAAATTATTTAGCCTTGTTCACGGTTACAGGTTTGTTACTAAATATAGCTGTACGCGCGCGACATCGGACACGCAGCTTGAAATGCGGACAAATATTTATTTTTGCATATTAATGAGAGAACAGTGACGTAAACTGTGAACGGCCCAATTATTTACACACCTCCCGTGAATATTTTCAGGCGTTCAAAGACCGTTCGAAATACAAACCAAGTGTATAGCAATTCACATTTAATGCAGAAATTGATTAAGCCACTCTAAATTGTGAGCACGAGCTGCTGCAAGCAGTACCCCAAATACCCTCTCATACTGATTTTCAATCAGAAAAAATCATACCATCTTCTGTCAGACTATCATGAATGTATTTTCTTTCCAGATATTTCATCTTTGGTCCAACCATAAAATGAAATAGGTAAGTATGACATGGACAATTCATACTTTAAACTGTCATTAAATGTTATATCAGCTATATGATCAAGGTTATCAAATTAGCTGACTAAATTCCTTTGAAAATGGGACCAAGGAGAGGTAGAAGAATGTATATATTCATGGAAATTTTGCTAGGTTCAAAATTACTAAAGCTTCCCCTGACTTACTGCAACAAAACAATGTGAAACAAAGTAGCAATATCAACCATGTAAATGAATAAATTTTATAAATCATGTTCTTTCTCATACTGTTCTGTTCTGTACTGGTCTCATCTTTTGAGTTATGGGTTCAGTTTTCAGTTGTAATCAATCATACGATTTTGTTGAATTTTTGTGTGGGAAATTAATTGATAATCTGTTTGTTAAAAAAATTTAGTTATGGTCTTGACCTTCACCACATGCTGAATAAGTATCAAAACCTATAAGTGTGTGTCTTTCATATATTTGGTGTGTCAGTTTTGTTTTTATGTGTGTAGTGTGGTCTAGTCAAGTATCGACATTTTCACAAGTCTAATTTTACCTGTCATTTGAACAGTTTTATCAATGTAGCATATTGATGTAGTGAGGGAAACAGCAAAATGGAGCCGAGGTACACCATGGAACAGGTGTACCTGTTGCGGAGATTACGGAAAAGTGGAATGACTAAAGAGGAAATCATCCACGCCTTGGATACTATGGAAAGATTGGACCAGGAATTTGACGGGAGGTTTGGGTCTGTGAGATCTCCTCCTGTTGGTAACCATGGAAACATGCCAAAGCATCCGGACAATCGAAACTCTGTTGCTAACCAACTGAACAGTACACACGGCAACATGACAAGTAGAAGCAACTCATCCGTAGAATCACAGAATCAGACATTGTACATTGCTGTGGACACGTATGCCAACAACCCTGGCCTGCCTCAAGATTCATCTCCATCATACCGGGCAAACAGTGAAGGTATGAACGGTGCCAGGGAGGCCACCTGGTCAACCATTGGTGGCACTGGAAATCGTGACAACTCTGCACCATCAGCTGAAGATGAAGAAGTCACAGAATTAATAAGGTAGCATTGCCTGCTAAAATGATTCTTTATAATTTGCATGGTTACATGGTTATATAAACACAGATTCATCCTGAGAGTGTGCAATAAATGACAGTGATTCTGCAAATTTTGCATATTTATGAATTAATACTTTGATGTTTCATTTTCCTGAGCTGTATTGAATACTGTTTAGGAATGTAACTTGTGACACACATTCATATTTTATACATTCATGAACAGTAAACTCATTTACTTAGCAAACATATAAATTGTGATACACTGCACTTTGATTTTTCTTTTTTCTGAGCAGTAAATGAGTACTGTTAACAAATGTATTTATAAAATATTTATTAATATGTGTCACAACTTGCATGTATGCAAAGTGACCTGTTTTGCACAATTGCATTATGGGATTTCATAGATTTTAACTCTTGTCAACAGTTACTGTACAGATTACTAGCAGTAATTGTAAATTGCATATGGAATTCCCTATAAAATTTGAGACTTTGGGGATATAATGGGGTTAAAAAAATATCATGGAAGTTGAAAATAGTGGGATACATGAAATACTAAGGGAAAACACAAGCGAAGTAAATATCAATTAGATTATAGTAGCCTTTCAAAATGACACAACAGAATTGTAAAAACCTTGCTTTTGGTCTCATGTACTGGTGTATGTGAAAATAGCTTTTCACTGTGCATTTGTAGCCATCACTGCTATATGCATGCAGTACGTGAGCAACAGTACATATATCCACAGCACTGTTTGCTTTTTTATCATGCCTGCAGGCTGGCATATTTGTAGCTTCATACCAACTACTGTTTTCCTCTCTTGAAAGTGAATATTGAGAAAATGTAAAGCTCACAGATCAAACAAAGCAGAAAGCGGCTCCCTTATGCAGATAAATTTTGCTATTTTTAGCTGTCGCAACAACAAGCAACTGTCCTTCCCCCAAGCAAATGAATTTCTCTACTTGCAGTTGATGCAACGATCAATGACAGTGTCTTATATTGTTGTACACAGGAAGGGAACATTAGCTGTGAAAGAAGAAATCAAACAGTTCATGGCGGACAGAAAGATTTCACAGTGTTACGTCTCTCAGAAGACTGGAATCAGTCAAAGTTACATCTCACTGTTTCTAGTACAGGGTATTGAAATGAAATCACACACTCAGAGATTACTTTATCAATGGTATGTCCATGAGAAGAAAGGAATACCTTTTAAACCAGGTAAGTTTGTAAACCATCAAAAGTCTCTCCCAGAGTTACCGGTAGTAACAATTGTCAAGAAACTGCTGACTGCTGACCATATGGTAATGTAATATGTAGCCCTGAAGGGACAAAGTTTTGCCATAGTTTGTTTTCCTTTGTTTTGCAGTAAGAATGGCTTTTTGTTCCTCAGGCAAGGAAAATGCACAGCGATTTTTATGGCTCTGCTTATATGATGCTCCGAAAAGGTGGAAAATTTCTGAACTCAAACAGCATTTTGCATTAATCTCTAGTAACCTAGGGGGAGTCATAAGGAAAAGACTACTTGACAATAGGTCCCCAAGGAAACCCTTATAGATCAATACAAATGTTTTCTAATCTGTACCCATGCTTGTAGATTTTTATAGACTGGATGACATAAACACTGGCAATGCAATCGCTGCATTGTGGATTTGCCATAACTGATACACATAGAAGGTACAGTCACATTGTCCAGGGTTGTGCTAATGCTGACAATAAAATTGATAACTTTTCATAGTGAATAATAATAAATTATTTTTTAATACCAAATATAATGACCTATAGATACTTAAAAGGAAATTTCTTTATTATGACAAGAGCTTTGACGACTTAATTTTTATTTCCTAAAGGTTTGTGATCAAAGACCATGAATGTTAATAATCATCAAGTCTTAGTCGTCTTTTTCTGTTCAGTCCAAAGCTATATCGACAAATGGGATGATAAGAAGTATACTCATGGAAGTCATAGTTGAGATGATAGTCATATTATGTAGCTGTCCATATGACCAGTGACTTAGCAAGGCCAGTGGAATGTAGAATGCACCTCCATTTGGGACAAATATTTAAACTTTCAAACTTTTATAATACTTTTTTTGGTCTACTGCTTCAATGGGTCAATTTTGAAGCTATGGGAGTTAATAAAGTTTGTCCCCTGAAAATCAAAAATTCAATTTTTCCCCTAAAGAGTTGATACAGGGATGACGGCAATTTTGAATTTCAAATTTTGTAAATATTGGGTAATTTGTTTCTCTTGTACCAAATTTTGCACGTTGACCCCAGATTTTAATCTTGATTTTGAAAGGAAATGGTTTAATGTTTTCTTATAGAAAGTTTGAGCAAAAGTTTGATAAGTCTTTCAGTTTTGAGGTGCAAACTACTTTAGTTGTGAAAGTCTCTCCTAAAAGAAGAAATATTAATAGACATTTTTTGAACCTTGACTTGTCTACAAGATTTCTGATAGACGTCCTTTCCATAGCGAGCTGAATCAACTTACTGGTACATCCAGTTACAAATTCAGCACAGCAGAGTGAAATCAGTTTTTGTTTCTTTTATTATTTATATAAGTCATGAAAAATGAACAATCGGATGATATTGAAATCACAGTTGCCGCCTTATTCTTCTCATAAATTGTTTGGTCTTTCACAGCAATGTACATGGGTTCAAAATCACAGTCAAAATCAACTCCTGAAGATGTTGAACTTGCCACTAATGCCACGCCAGACAAAGCTGATAAAACGGCACCTCCCAGTACTGGAAAGAAAAGAGAAAGATTTGTCTGGAAGGATGCCTGTATTCCCATTCTGGAAAAATATTTCCAACAAAACCAATATCCGGATGACTATGAGAGGGAAGTCATTTCTGATGCGTGCAATTCAGTCATACAAATACCTGGTAAGTTAGAGGGCATTCCATGAATCATATTAAAGTTTTAAATTATGAGATTAAGTTAGGGGTCTGATACCAACTCCTCACAGTCAGTGGGTATGATCACATTGTATTCTGGGTTTGCGCTTATCAGACAAAATGGTAAATCTTTCATCCTTGACATATTTTTTCTTAAGAGCATCTCACTGAAATTACTCCAGTTATCAAACTGTGTCATTATCCTGGTACACGTTTTAAATCGGAATGAAGCAAGATAATTTACGAAAACAGTCTGATCGATTTTACACAATTTGGAAGGTGTTTAATCTTTTACCAGGGCATAGAGAACCATCCTGATCATGAAAAATTGAAAGCTTCAATTTGAAAAGATGTTGCTATGGTAAATTGTGTTGTGTTGTAAAAACAAGTAATGTACTGCACACCTTACAAGTGAGTTTTCATCCAGCTCTTATTGTGACAATGTTCACCAGCAGATTGCAGGATTTCATTAACTCCAGTCCATGTTGCAGATTTCATGCGTCATTTTGTTGTTCTTTCTCAGGATATGAACTGCCAGGTGATAAGTTGGTGACTCCAGTCAAAGTTTACAATTGGTTTTGTAACAAACGGAAAGATCTGAAGAGGAGGAAACATATTGGTAGGTATAGGCATAACATCAGTGAATGTTATCTGTAGAGTAAATGGCTACCTGATCTAAAAGCAATTGCAGTATGTTTTGAAAGATGTTATGATACATTTCACTGGATTTGTTCACGTTTAATATATTATTAGTACAATTATAAATACATCAGGAGAGAAAATCATTTTGAATTATGAAAATGTAGAGTATTGCATTTGTCCTATTATTGTGCATATTGTGGTCATTTTCACATATTTATGGAACATTTTCTTTCACACTTTCTTTTGTCCAACATTGGCACAGGGTATTGCAGTGCTCGTTGTAGCACCACAAGGTGTTGTATAGCCATAGGGCATTGCATAGCCACTAGGTATTGCAGTGCCAAAGGTTATGGATGGTCACAGGGCATTGCATAATTATGAAGGGTTGTATACCTGCAGGGTATTGCATAGCCACAATGCATTGCATAGCCACAGGGTATTGCAGCACCACAGGGTGTTGCAGTGCCACAGGGTATAATGTTGCCATGTCACAAAACCAAAAATCTGAGATCATTTAAAAAACTCAACCATTCATCGGCACTCTGTTCTTTTTTTCACAGCTGAGATGGAAGCTGCATCAAACATGAATGAAATGCGGGAAATAATTCCAACTCACTGACCCACGTCAAGAGAGAGTCTGAAAGTCCCAGCGACTGCAGCATTGTGGAGTCAAGGGGTGCCTCAAGCCCCACCCAAGATCCAATGCAATTGGCTGTAGAAATGGCAGCTGTCAATCACTCCATTCTGGCACTTGTCAATCAACATGGGGAGGAGCTTAGCAATGACTCATCTCCTCAGTGATTGGCTGAAACTGGTGGTAATGTAGGACGATGTAATAATCGAATATGTCAACCAATGCTGATGTTTCTAGAGACGCTGGTCACTCCAATCAAGCATAGGAGTAATGCAAAATCTTATAAGTTAACCTCAGCTATGAACAAACTTTTGCCCCATTTTCTAAGATGGAAAAGTCAAGAAGATCAAACAAACTGATTGAGTTTGTTCACCAACACAATCTGACTGACATTGGAAATATTTTGAATTTATTGTAGGGGGTCAGAAGTCTGATATTTGATCTCAAAGTTTGTTTGTAAGAAATTGTGGCAATGCATTCCAGACATGTAAGTAGCAATATATGCCAATCTGATCTGCATAATTTACTTCAATTTTAGAAAATTGAAGTTTCAGCACAGAATTCTAGTGTGCATTGACCTTGGAGCTTCAGCCCTGGAAAAAATGCCTGGACAAGAAGTACTTGATACCAAGGTTAAAAACTAGCAGTAGAGATCAAATAATAATTTTTTTTACCCGGATGAATGAATTTTATGATGCAAATCTGTTTTGAAGGCAATTTCTGTGTTTATCTCACAGATGTATACACACCAAATACACTTTACAACAGTTATGATCGGTAAGATCACATTAAATATGTGTTGAGAATTTTTGACTGAAAAATATCAGAACTTGTCTGTAAATGATGTGTTCCTTCAAGAAACTCTTACAAGAGCAACAATGATAAAGCTATACAGCATCTATCACAAATGCTGCCATCATGGGACAGCAATGTCACTGACACTGTGTACAGATTTGATGTACTTGCATCCTTAACTGTGCTGAGAAATGTTTTCAGTCATGGTGGTTGGTTGGCCATTTGTATTATTGCATGCCTCATGTATTGAGTGTCTTGTGCCCCATGGCATTCAATAGTCATTTGATGATGGCTAGCGGGCTGCATAGTCATCGTTTGACTGAGAGTGGCCTTCCTTTTTAGAAATGTATGCATAAAATATCGACAAACAGCATGACAGTGATTTATATAATATCAATGGACTGTTCGATGATGAAAATTATTCTCTACAGATTTTCATCTAACATAGAAATAAAGCATATGACTGCCATTTGCAAATAAAGCCAAATGTTTTTGAGTGAAAACTACCGGTAAGAGAGGCATGTAATGGAAACAATGGACTGTACCCTTGAGGAAGAGACTATTTGCCATCCTTAAGGCAAATGGTCACCTCCCACGTTTTGGCCATAATATGTACTAAATATGTCATCTGTACAGTGGTGTAGTCTGAGAGTCACGTGAAAATAAAAAAAATTGTTTTTCTGAACCATGATGCATATCCATACACAGTGCACCTCAGAGTCTCTCTCTCTCTCTCTCTCTCTCTCTCTCTCTCTCTCTCTCTCTCTCTCTCTCTCTCTCTCTCTCTCTCTCATTGAGCACAACATTTGTGAATCTCAAATATCAATGTATATGGTGTGAAACAGTCTTTGTGAGATAGATGGCAATGTGTATACCTGTACTTTTAAGGGCCAGTAGCTGTAACTTTTGAAGAATTTTTCACTGTTTTTTATATTTCAACTGCAGTTTCTTGTTCTACTATCCAAAGCATGTTGAAATACAAATGTTTGAGATTGTCAACTCAGTCTGTACATGTACAGACTGCATTGCTATTGTTGAAAAGGAAGTCTGGTCTAGACTACAATTCAATTGTAAATAACTACTTTTGCACACATAGACACTATGATGACAAGATATATAGTTGGTGTTCCAACATGTTTTGGGGAGTAGAACAAGAACTTCCACTTAACATACAAAAAAAATTGTTTTTTGATTCTTTTGTCAGAAGTGAAACTTAAATCTGATATCACCAGACTGAGGGTGTAGGTATCTCAGTGCATCAAAGTTGTTCTTTCACTATCTGAAAAGAATCATAGCCAAATACAATTTTGTATTTTGCAAGTTCAGTGACAGTATAAACCTGCTATTTTTTGAAGTTTTTGTTTGCATATTTAGTGCTAATTTACATAATTACTGATTTCATAACTTAATGAATATTTGGCTGAACTTTTGAGATGTTTGGAAACAAGGCTGAACTCTTCTTTCAAGAACTTTTGTAATTGGTTAAGATCTATTAAAATGTTGGGAAATGTCATTAAAGAGGAAAACAGAAACAAGAGAGTGACCTTTGTATCTGACGAGTTTTGTCAGTAGTTGCATGTAAATGAGTTGCTAATTTGCATAATTCATAAGCCTTTCCAAATATGGCAATAACTTGGGAAATACATTGGATGCATAATTCAGTTTGTTACATAGACACTCCAGATTTTTATCATAACAAAAACATTGTATATTATATCAGTGGCTTCAAAGACTGCTGACAAGCTGAATACTGAGTATTTCACCATGCTTTGGGGAGTAGACAAATACTTGGTATTTCAATGTGCTTTTGAAAAAAAGAAAAACTGATTAATACTCTCAAAATATACACTGACAATTCTGTCAGATTTTGTAATGACTGCCCCTTTCAAATAAAAAATTATGTCAATGAATATTGCATTCAATGATTGTGGCTGTTTCATAGGTAGGTAGAAAATATCTTCACTGTTAAATCTGTATTTTCCATTAATTTATGTCAGAGTTTGTACAGTTTGTTTTTTGTGAACCTACCTCTCAGGCATTCTGTAAATTTAGTTTTAAATTGTTGTTTTGTTTACAGATATCAATTTTTTGTCTATATCAAATGCCTGTTATTCAATAAATATATTGCATGAGAAATGTTTGATTTCTCAATAATATCCATTGCACTTTATTATAAAGATTGAAATGCATAGTTTCTGTGTGTGTAGTATTCTTTGAGAATCAACAATAACTTCACGGTGACATATACCTCTCACAAACACCATATTGAGTTTGCCATGAGTTTGCACAATGTGACCTTGTGACCTCCAGACAAAAAAACTTCTATTTGTCATTCCAAACTGCAGAGCAACCAATCAGCAACCCTGTTTCATCTCAATGTTACAAGCAATAAGAAAGTCGGTGCCTGGCGTGATTTGAATACTGTTTGGTGTATCACAGTGGTAATTGTTTTGTTGTATTATATGTTTGAAGTGTACGCACAAAGGAGAAAAGAAATCAAATGGCTATGAAAGCCCAGCATAATTGGTCCATTGAGCCCCTGAATGTCCCCTTGGCAAGGACAGTAGACGGTAATTACTCTGCTTTTCTATTGCTGTCTAGCTGTCTTTTAGAATACCTACAATTCACATGTTTACGTAACAATCATTTACAATAGTAAGCCAGAATACTTATTGTTGTGACCCAAAACTCTTGTGGAATTCCTGGCCCATATGACCCGTAAATCACCATTTCTGACAATTTGATTAAAATCCGATGTAGAGATAGGTTGGTCTTACGCTATCGTATTAGTCTTTATTTTTCTGCCTGCAAATAATTTGATCCAAGTTTTCAGCATTTGTATTGAAAATCACCTTCAAATGTGTCAATAAATACTTTCATTTTGAATATTTGTGCTTATGTGGAGTTTATATCAGATTATTGATTTAAATAAAAATCAAACATTACAGAAATGAGTACCTAATTGTGAAAATAAAGAAACACCAATTATAAATACAGCAAAACAAAATGAAAATCTATGGCAGATAACCATAAAGTTTACGAAAAGAACATCCCTACCAAGACACGTCTCTTATCTTAGTTACTGTTGTTGTTTTTATTTGTCCTTGTTGCTTTTTTGCATTTTGTTTTTCTGTATGGATCTTTAACTTAAAGCTTTGGTCAAATGTATGGACCAACCATGGGGAAGCCAGGATAACCAAACAAACAAAAAGAAAGCCAAAAATATCGACCAAACACAAACAAAAAACTAATCTGACCAATAAACAACCAAACAAAACAAACAAATATACAACCAATGAATCAAACAAACTAGCGATAAATGAATAAATAAACATAAGCGACAAAGACAGACAAATAACCAAATAAGTAAAAGAGAAAACAGTAAATTGAATACTGTAAAAATTTAAATATAATTGATCCAAAAACAAATGCAATATATTCAAAATGCGATGTCAGAAGAATTTTGGATATATTGCATGTGTTACTAGTATTCGATCAATTCAATCCTTATTTATTTTTTTCTCTTTTATTTATTTATTTGTTTGTTTTGGGTTTTTGTTTTCTTTGGTTTATCCTGGTTGCCTGTGGACCAACCTCATTATCAGGTTAAATTTAGATGGCCCACTATATTGCGTCACTGGTGACATCAGTGCATTGTGACCGGGGTCGTAGGCAGCGCCCTCAACTGAATTGAAAGAACAATACCACCAAAAGTGAAGACGCCTTACGAGCGAGCCACGCCTGTCTCTGTGCAGTGAGCACTCTCTCCAGTGGGCGAGGTCATTGCAGAGCATATCTGGCAGCCACGTCAATGTCTACGAGGCAGTGGATACGAGCCTGCTACAGTTCTTAACCTCTGGTAAGTCTCATGTGCAGAAACATGGTCAATTTGAGGGAATGTCACAGTCAACCAATGTCAGCGGCTAATACCTAGGAGTTTGTTGAAGTCGACGAAGACCCCGTGCAACAGGTGGTGTCTTCGTGTCTTCTGGTGTTTTCCAACCAGTTGCCGTGTCTCGTCAACTTTACATGCAACTCTTAAGTCTCGGATCGTTTACCGTAGGATTCTGAACATAAGCCGATCGATTGTAATAACGCGACAGTTCACCAAGGCCAAAAGTCTTTTCACATAGTACCGTTGATTTACCTGCTTCTCTGGTTGTTTCAGAAAAAAAAAACTACATCTGTAATCGGGGGATTTAATGGGCATAATTGAGATTACTTAGTCCCCTGATAATTGGTGCTTAATACAACTACGGACACTCATTTGCTATTTGGAAAAACTTGAATTCTAACCCACGTATGGGAGTACGTCCACAGTCAATCTAAAATAAAAATTCTTCGATTTATAGTGGAAACCATCTCAGGTGGATGATATCGCGCGTGAACGCGAGCGTTCCATCCAGTGCTATACTGACAAATTTGGTGGTGATTGGGTATGGAAGGAAGGATTGCAAATGTAAAAGACAGATTTATTGAAGTGGGTTAACGTTTTTTGTAAGGTTTCCTGGTGTTGTCTAATCCATGGTCAATTGTTTTTCAGTAGGCCATTTTCGTTCTTCACTGAACTCGCTCTCTCTGAATACCCCGATAATGGGCAACGAACTTTCACTAAGTGTTACGTAACACCGCATCTTTGAGATCATGTCACGCTGCCGTGGTATTGTCTCCCAACAACAAATACAACCTACGCACCGTCCATATTGACGTGTAAAAGATCGGCACCAAGGTATAAATACGGCAAGAGTTCCTTTAGCTCCCCGGAATTCACTTTAATCGAGGACTTTCCTTGGAAAAAGCACATCAAATACAACTTTTGGAGGGGTTTAGAATAAGGATTGGGGTTAGTTTTAGGGTTAGCATACCTAAATTGTTGCATATCCTACCGAAGAAAAACATTTCGGGGTGGGGGGCCTTAAGGGACCCTTTCCATAAAGACACCTTGCAACGAAAGTTGAATTGATCCGAGAGAAAAATATTTACAATGTGCCGATTCTGCTGATTCGTTTTTGCACTACGTTGGCCCCGGGGCAGACAGACCGTGTGACAATAAACGTGTTACCATAGTCAAAGTGTATACTGGGAACAGTGAGCTGAGGGGCTTGCGAATGGGTACGCGCTCTATCTTCACGGGCATCCACGCCTTACCACTGGAACAGAAGCGGGATTCAGAACATTGCTACCGAATATGCGCTACCGCTATGTACGTTCAGACGTAACATCCCGGCCTACATCCGTGTTGAAAGTCGATGTGTCCCACTCCTTTAGAGTAAATTTAAATCGAATCTTCGTGTCTGTCGGGCAGGGTGTGGCTTGTTGTTCTAAGTTTTTAGTAAGCCTAATTGACATCGCCAAAATTAGTCACTTCACTCCTGCATGTCATCATAAGGATGCATATGGAGGATAAATCCCAACAATATTACCAAAATTGTCCCATCTTTTCCTCGCATATGCCAACACTTCCCTAACGGTAGGGTGAATAAGACATTTTATACGCGACAAGATTTTGCGAACTGAGAATTCTGGCAACGTGACAATGACACGAATCAATGAACAAAGAGGCATTCACACCTACACTTCAACTCTCAGAATCTGCGTTCAATCGTTTTGTTGTAAGCTTGGGCTTCTTTTGTACATGTAGCGTCGATGGACCTGCCACAATTTGACGCCCACGTCCACAAAGTGTCACAGACTCGCCAAATTTATCATTACATTTCAACGTGATATTTTTTGCACAAAACAAAATCAGAAATGGGGAAAAAACAGATAAACACTCTGAAATACCTGTTCTTGAAGTCTGTACATCTCTGATGTGCATCGATGAACTAGTTTATTACATGGACTCGCATCTCGTTTGACCCGAAGAAAAGTTTATGTTTTGCAAATTATCGGACAAATGGGAAAATATGTTTTTCAATAACGGTTAATTTATTTCTTTGGCATAAAAATAAGAGTTAAATGCTAAGAGGACACTCTGTTGAAATATATGTTGGTGACGTCTAGAACACAAAGTTGTTCGATGTTTGAAAAATGACATATTGTCGATGATGTACATGTTTTGGAGCGCCGAGCACCCCAAAACTTAATGATACAAAACCCTATTAACATTAACGACAGTATGGCTACGTTTCAAACCTACAATGCATAATGTGGCGATGAGAATTGAAATAATTTATCTGGACCATATTCAAATACATGCATTTCGCTAAAGAATAAACTTTCTTACTTATTCATGGAAATGGACATGATATTCAGTGGTGAACCACAGCCTGGGACTTACAGCACGTGTTTTTAGAGACCTTTATCGCCTTAGTAAGATCAATCGATCGATCGATCGCATTATGTTGAATTAAACTGTTTTTGAGAAATTCTTGCTCGTTGAACAAGCTGTTTAGAGAAAATTTCGCTCAAACCAGCTTATACCATTTCTATAAACTTTAACCGCTTAAAACATCTTCATAACATGTCCATTGTAGCAAAATGAGTGTGTTAACACCTCGTTGCCACCCGATTTATACAGTTAGTAATACAACAGACGATGTAAGCACATATAAAGATCGGGATTTGACGACTTGGGCCGGTCTCTTTGATAGTGTGCCTCTGTAATTAAACACAATGATGTCCGGAGTCAATTACTGAACAAAATTCTTGGGCTGCGTTCCATTTGAACGACAATAAACATATTTGAATGCGGTGGACTTAGCAACTGGCGTGACGTAAGGTTAATTAGGTTTGTAAAGGGAAATAGTAGATGCAAATTGTGTGATTTTCACCATTGTTATATACTCAGTCTGCTGCATAGATCTTGTACAGCTTTGTCACTCGACGGAACGTGAAACCAAAACCATGGCTAAACAAGCAAACTATATTTACCAGCAAGCCCGACATTCACATGCATTACAGTATCGGATGTACTTGTATTTCTCTCCTCAAAGACTGAATGCACCAGTCTGTGACCTACATCAGGGAGGTTTAGTTACACCACGGTCCTTTTGTGGAGGGACCGTGGTTACACGCGTGAGTCTGCAGCTTAGTGGAATACTCGTACCCGTGCTTATGTGTTCATTTGGTCTTGTTGTGCGTTCCACATGATTTTGCTGCATTTGTCTCAGAAGTATGTGTAATTCGTGTGTTTGTATGTAAAAATTAATTTCTTTACGTAACGACTATTGTCAAACCTCATACCACCCATGAATCAAATTCGTCGATTTTCCTTTATTTAGTGATCTATTACTTTATTTGTCGAGGCGCCAGATGAAAATGGAGTGAGACTACAACATTGCATGTCGGGAAATCATATCACAATATATTCTGATATGAAAGATGTTTGTTAACTTACCATGGCACCTTTCGAAGTTGCTTGCCTAAATAAGGAAAACTCAAAGAAAACCCAATAAAGTTTTCACGTCTTTTTGACAATGCGTAGAAGTGCCGTTTGCCGTTCAGTCAGTGCCAAACTATGCGACGTTCATAGCTGTCACTTGACATGACAAAAACTTCACACATTCAGATGGAACGCAATTACGCGTGACTAAACCTTTCCATCACTCTGTTGAGAAAAGCACGTGACCCATTCCTTTATCCTGAAGTTGTCAGTTTTTTTAAGAATAGCTCTAGGCATGTCCTTTGAATGTAGACCAGACCGTGTCTACTCTCCCATAGAGTGGGAACAACGAGCGCTAGAATGTAAAACAAGGTAACAAACCCAATGCCGTCTTCTGCATCGATGCTCCAGGACTATATGGATGTGTACCATTGGCGTGGCACACAGAATACCTCCATGGATGTACTGTCTTCTGATACATATATGACAACAACAAAAACAAAAACAAAATAACTTGTTTAAATAGTATATACTAGTACTATATGTGCCGTTTGCGGAAACATCAGTTGCCAGAGCTTTACATGACAACATGTCCTATTCCCGGTTGTACACCGAACAATTGGTTTGCTGTCTCGAAAAAAATGATGTCGGGAATAAAGGGCTTCGTAGATTTTGTGGCAGACTTTTTATAACCAGGGCAAACTAAGAAATTTAATACTTGTAAAGTCTACGATGTTTTTCTTTCTTTTTTGTCTCCTTTTCATTTTTGACTACTTGAACGAATCCTTGTTTTTCAAAATTATTTCAAGCTTCCCAAGGATCGAAATTTGTCCGCTTAGGTTTGCGAGAACTCTATTACTTTTGAATTATGAGGTCGATGTTCAACGAGTATATTGCGTAACGTCATTTGCAAGTCAATAATGAAAAGCTCATACCCTTTCGGTCAAAATTTAGGGCCAACTAAACGAGCAACAATACGAGACAGATACCTCGTTAAAACGTCAGGCCAGTGAAATTTAACTTAGTCAACGAATTTAGGCAATCAAGTTTAAACCGCAGACCTAAATGCCTGAATCGCCAATTTACTGATGTCGACATAGACTTTTAACTTGTTGTTAAGGAAGTTTGTGCGTCGAAATCGAAAGACTTTAACTTTTGCTGAAACCTTCCGTAAGAACTTATCGTAAGGAAACTTTAAACATTCAGGGGTTACCGTTCAAAATTTGATGGCTCAATATTAACCCTTTTCCTGCCAAGTCAATATTTCACCACCAGGTCAAGATGGTTAAAATTAATGAAACACAACATATTCCATATGGTGTATTTTAACATAATACTGTACATTTGAAGGCTGTTGAAAACATAAATACTGTAAACTTGATTTTTTGGACTAAAGATGCAATAACATACCAAGCCAAGTGGGTGAAAATACGTCATGTTTTGTCTAAATACCGCTTTTTACTGACTTGGCTGATGGGGAAGTGATACTGTCTGGCAGGTAGGTAAAGGGTTAACAGACATTTGAAATTCAAAATGGCCGCCATCCCTGTGTTGACGCTATGGGGGGGGGGGGGTAATAACACGTTTCGACTTTCATAAAAATAAGCCGGTGAAAAGTTTTCTTTTACTTCATGAGATTCCAAATGAGCCCTCATTGGAGGTGGACCAATCAAATAGTATATTGGAATGACAATCCGAATATCTGTCCCCGAGACGCATTCTACCTTTCAAACCCTTGTTTTGCTGGAAATTTTTATCAAGCGATAGTCGACTTGTGTACAACAACAATCTATTCAGCCCATTGGGCCAGATGAAAATCCAGACTGTCGTTCCGACGGCACTGTTGGTGATTGAGGTGACGTTTCACTCAACCAACACGCATTTTTTCACAGCAATAGTTTTTCATTGAAGATTTCATGAAAACCTAATACTACAAGCAGAAAATCTAACGTTTAGTGTGGTTGCAATAGTTTACTCAAATAATGACGAATTAATGTATACATATTTTGGGTAAAAAGATTTCATTTGGTATTTATAAGAAAATTAAGAAAAAAGCTGACACTAGTTAGTGTAATTTAAAATCCCATTAATTATAAAAAGTGTTGTGCATTATCTCCCCTCAAGTCCTTAAATGGCGGGGATTGAACGACTGACATTAACAAAAATGCTAAAATCATGATAAACAAAAGTTAAGCAACTCTTATTCCAAATATAGGAACTTTTTTCCAAACAAATTGTCCTTTTCAAAAGTGAAACGTGAACATTTCACAATTTTTTACCCAGCCAGAGTGGAGTTATGTTCTTTTTCAGATGTTGAAACGGGAGAAAACATGCCAGGAAATGTTATAGGTCTGCTTGTCGTGCTAAAAAGTAAACTTTGAACCCTAACGATATTTCAATGTTGGGTTAAAATTGTGAAAATTGAATGGAAATTTCCAAAAGAAGTGATACAGGGCAGAAAATACTGTGCAACAGTGCAACCGCTACGCCACAACACCAAACTACCGGTAAGAGGAGATGAAAAAGCGACAGTGCTTTCAACTCGATGTAATACTTAACAAAAACTACTGATCAAAAGTGACCAACCGTCTTCGATTCATATTTATTGGCTTCGGATGGCGTTGAATAACCTCATGTATGAATCTTCAGCGTGGATGACCCAAAGTTACGAAGCCTAACTACATGGTTCCATTCAAATTCCGAACAATTCGAAATATTAGTATATGCTCTTTGGTATACTAGGCAACAACTCAAGAAATTACCAAATATCATAAAAGTTCTTCCCAGTCAAAGTACTATAATCAAAGCATCACTTTCTGCTACCTGTTTAGGTTTAAGACTTGACCAAGAACTCGGCTAGTCTAACCATGTTGCCTACCTCCGCCGAGCATATGTGGCTATCGTCTGACGAAATTGGTCCTTGTCAGACGGTGTATTCCAGAAAAAGTTGGTACGAATATTATATCAGCTACAGTCTCCTCCCTCTTAGACTACTGTGACACTGTCTTTTCCGACTGTAATAACACTCTTAAAAGCAATTTTTCAACGCATAACTAATTTTGCAGTTGCATTTAGTTTTTGCTCAAAAAGTCAGACATATTACATTTTATAGACATTCACTCAACTGGCCAACGATCTAGAAAAAGCATGACCAGCTCCTAAAAATCCTGTAAACATAATAACGAAGTTCAAACCTTCTTGTCTGACCTTCTTACCAAAAATTCAACAATCCACCAGTATAACACCAGAAATAAATATCACGTTTCTAAAGCCCACACTCGTTCATTCAAATATAGTTCATTCATCATTGCCAATACTATAATTCAACCCAATTTACTGTGCCTCTTTGTTCTGTTCTAATTTGTTGATCCATCTCCATGTCCACTTCCTGCTTTGTTTTTTTTTAACTTGATGGTGCTCGCCCAGTTTTATTTTTGCCGATACTTTTTGTTGTGTATTTCTACATTTATATCTACTGTTCTTTTTTATGATGAGCAAATTATTCGCCTAGGGTATTCATTAAATCTACACCGCCGATGTACAGTTATAACATAAGATTAGGCACGGCTTTCAAAGCATAGAATTCCCAACGACGTTGAATTGCAGCACTATTGAGAGTACCATATAGACATGGTGGTGTAACTGCCAAATGTTCTGCTACCAAGTAAGTAACACCAGGTTTAAATGTACCCTTTACATATAAACCTGTTTACTCTGGGTAGCTTGACGACAGCCAGCCAAGGTTGAACGTTCTTAGGCTCAAGTTACGTCGAAGTATTTTTGTAAAACACTCCCAATCATGTCGGTAGACGAGTAATGCTATGTGAAATAATTCGCGCGCTCACAAATTTATCCCCTACATAACAACTGAAAATTGAAAAAAAGTTAAACCATAAACATATTCTATTGTTTTATCGGATAAATCAGTACAGATGAGCCAAGTATTCCCTGTGCACAGTAACACTGTCACTACATCCAACAAAATGGAGCTGTTCAGCTTGTCTTTACACGTCAGCATTTAAATGGCAATCGGAAGTTTGTTTGTCTTTCACCTAATTAAGTGCCATCACTTAGTATCTCCTATTTCATCAGAATAATTTTGTTTACACAGCATCACCTGTGCGGTTCCTGTCTTTTTTCAAGGCTACAACCCCGACAAGCCATTACTTGTTCTCTTAATTATTATTGCTGCCCTGATTACGTTGTTCTTCTGTGCATACTGTTCTTAGTCATTTCTATTGAATAGACGGGACTTCCAAACAATTCAACAAGCCCAGGGACACTTTTCGGAACAAGATAAACACTCAGAGGGCAGTGTTGCATACCTTTGTACATCACCTTTGACCTCTTGATATGCTCTTGGTACAGGCCCCACGCCCATCCCCTCCAAATAAATCGGGATTCTCGACCACGCCCCTTACAATATAATCGTTGAACACTTTCAGATTACTAAAATATCGGAGATATTAGTTGTGTGAAAGTTCAAGCTATCGGATTTGTTTCAGATGTAAATATTCAAAATAGCTCTCAAATGAGAATTTCACTGGAAAATACAAGACTTGCTTTCTTGCACTGGTTTTGGCAGAATATGTATGTATTATATTATATATATATATATATATATATATATATATATATATATATATATATATATATATATATAATATATATTGTACATTCGAAATGAAGCCACGAGGCCTGATGAGCATGTTGTCACGATCAGTCGAGTAAATTGGCTTAATCCAAGCACGTATACGTAAAATCGTCGCCAATGAGGCAGAAATTTGCGTAGCTGTCCAAAAAACGACAAGATTGTTTGTACATATCTGTCGAATCTATTGCAACAGGAACAGCAATATTTTCTCTCGCTCTTTTACTCGGTTCAAACCTGTGATTTCAGTTATTCATGCAACCTAAGAGTAAATCTATGTAAATCTGTATTATTATTTTTTAAATTTTTGTCTCGTCACCAGCGCCAGCTGGCAGCCACTTACAAGGCAAAATATGAAATAAATAAAACATAAATCTAATAAAAGACAAAAATTGAAAGTGAAGAAACTACATGCAGCAGAAAGATTAAATCAGTGACACATAGACAAAACCGCAAAGATGTTTGTTTTTGTAAAGTTGCAGTGAATTGGCAAAGATATCAATATTACTAGTACTGTTAAGTGAATTAAATAATCGGGAAATGCGACAAGGAAACCTCTCTTTGTAACATCGACTCTATTATTAGTTGTATAAATAAGGTCTCTTCGTCTGGCACTCAAACGAGAACATTGAGACCAAAGACAGATACACTATCTGTACAATTAAAATGTGACAAAAGACATCTACGCAGGAATACACCATCAAAAATATCCCCACGAACATGTAAATGTGGAATATTGTAAAAATTGCAGAGTAAGTCATAGTCACAATTACACCATACACTGAAGTCCTTGTGAAAGCCATGTTTGACATTTAAAAAGCGGAGAAAGCGTTTTTTGGATTGATTCATTTCTCATTACTTGGTGCTTTGAGATAGAATTAAAAATAACAGTGTTGTATTCTAAAACCGAACGAACACTTGTTATAAACAAACAACGAAGAGCAGGAGCATTGTCAATAAGACTAAAATTACGCTTAATAAAACCAACAATGCGTTTTGCCTTGGCAACAATATGGTCTACATGTTTGTTAAAAGAAAGTTTTGTATCAGGTACGGTACCAAGGTCTTTCTGATGATAAAACCTGGGAAGGGTTTTATCACTGATAGTCGTACACAATGGGGGAAATTTCAAACTAGTTGACCACTGTACAAGTTTGTGTTCCCCCTCTGCTGTCCATGATCTAATGATGACTGCAAATTGTAACAGTCTTCGAAATGATAAATATTATGGATTGGAATAGCCGCAATTTTAGCAGGTATAGACCAGTGAAATAGGATAGGACTGACTGTATTGCTTTCATCATAATTCAAAGTTTAATGCCGTCACTCATTGATCAAAACTATTCAGTTATCACGAAATAAAAAAATTAAAAAGCTTCAACGACTTTTCATAATACAATAGCGCTGATCGCAAATGACATCACTGTTCTATCTCATTAATATGCATAAATAAATATTTGTCCGCATTTTCCGCATAAACGACGAAAATAAAACCTGCTAGTGTTACAATGGCTACTAAAAGTCACACTTATTCTTATGAATCAATGTATCAGACTACAAGCTGCAACAACAGCCGCGCATACAACAACAAAGTTTGTCCGAACTTTGGGCAGCCTTGTCCGAAGTCGCGCGCGTGCAGCTATACTTAGTAACAAACCTAAAATCGTGATCAACGCTATTCGTCGACCCGACCCAAGGTTACCCTGCTCTAAAAGACTAAAACCTAATTCAAATAAACGGAACTAGTAACTGTGTGTATCATGCCGATAGACGGACGGTATGACCGACACAACGCCGCCTCCGCTATATTTTCAGTCCCTACATCATACATAAAGAAAATAGTTGGAATTTCTCCGGCCAGACGAACATGCTGGCATGTCGAAAGTAATGCTGACAATGAAACGTCCTGTGAAAAGCGCTGTGAAATAATTCATATTGACAACAGCAGGTTGACATACCTGCATGCTATTAACATTGAAAAGAAAAATCTCTTACGGACATCTGAATCATAAATGATAGAATTTTACTTAAGTCCAATACAAAATAACAAATCAAAATAAAAAATCGAATATAACGTTTCATCAGAAAATATTCCGCGTTAGCATATTGCCCATATACACGTGTCGAATTGATTGCTATCGTATGGTTATCGGTCCCGTCGAAGTCTAGTTCTTCTGTGTCGATTTGTGCAAACGCGAAAATTGTCCGAGATTGATCGAGTCGTACTGCAGGAAAGAGACAATCAACGGTCGACGAAATTTTAACCCTGTATCTTGTCAGGTCTGTAACTTGCCCATCTGCAAAGTCAGTCAAAATGGCATTGGCCAAAAACCTAAGCGTATTTACCAACTTTGGAATGGATGGTATGTTATAGATGGTTTTTCAAAATAATGTTTTATTGTATCTGTGAATTGAGGGCCCTCATGCAACTAATGGGGCAAGTTATGTCTCACTGATTTTAACCAATTTGGCCTTTATGTGACGTGCATAATAAAAACTAGCAGTAAGATCGCGTTTTTTTTACCAAAACATATATGTTCATACATAATTTAATCTTTCCCTTTTATATGGTTTCTGCGACAGGATTGCCCGAAAATGGTGTCAGTGTCTGTGTGTCTCCAGTCGTGAGTCTTTGACGTCATCTGAATTCAAAAGGAAGATACAGTGGATACACATCGCTTCAATAACTTTGCAGTAAACAAAGAGACAATCATGCCCGCCAGAAAAGTCAAGAAAATCATCAAAATTCTGGTCGTTGTCTTTTGTCTCAACGTGGTCTGGATGTTGTACAAAATCGATAAAAATGAAGACGGTGATGACGACGACACAAAGACGCACGAAATGTTGGTTAGAAATGACAAGGCTGCCGAATCGGCGGATGGAAATGAAGGGAACAAAGACAATCAAGAAGGTGGCGGAAAACAAGAAGAACCTGTCGACCAAAAACCGACGCCCCAAAAGCTTGAGTTTCTAAACAACTACCCAGAGGTCTGTAAAAATGTTCCTGACTTGCAAGTGGTGGTTTTAGTGACAACAGCGCCCCACCAGGTGAAACTGAGAGCTGGAGTCCGACAGACATGGGCTTCGTGGCTGAAGGAGAAACACAAGAACATCGTAGTCCTTTTCATATCTGGAAAAAGTGCGAGACAGAGCGACGACCAATCGCTTCAGAATGAAATCAACGAACACAGCGATATCTTAAAATTGGACGTTGTTGATTCGGGAAAGAACGAAACCTTGAAACTCATCGGCAGTTTACAGTGGGTGAACGAGTTTTGTTCCAACACACGATATTTGTTGCAGGTATCAGACAGGATGCTTCTGGTGAACGATTTCATCCTTAACTTCATCAAAGGCAAAGAAAACAGTGGTATTGCCATGGGTAGTTTGCGAGAAGGTATAAAACCAAACAGGAATCAAGATAGTAAGTTTTTCATGTCCGAGAAAGACTTTCCTGGGGATTCCTACCCAGCATTTTTGTCAAGCCCGGTGTATTTGCTGTCTGTTGATGTAGTCAAGAGGGTTCATGAAAAGAGTTTGGAAATAAAGCGTGTGCCTCTGGAAGATGTCTACCTCGGAATACTCCTGCAGAGTGTGGGTGTCAGTCCGCAGAACCATGCTGGGTTTAAGCTCGGCTACGTCAACAAGCCACTCGACGACTTCTACGGCCTCTGCAATGAGAAAGCAGAATTTGTCTGGGGATTCTCCGGCGCAGACCAGATTCGGCAGGAATGGGGAAAACTGCGTCAGCTCAGCTGTGAAGCTGATGGTGATCCCAGACAACCGCAAATAATCGATGAAAACGCCAAGTACAAGTTCATTACCAACCACAGCAAGCTATGCTCGGAAGCAGAGATCCACATCAGGGTGACTTTGTTGATTCTTGTCATCTCAAGTCCCGAACATGAAGGGCGCCGCGTTGCCATTCGAGAGACCTGGGCCGCGTACACGAAGAAGTTGCCGGGGAGACGAGTCCAAGTTATTTTCATCGTAGGGCTGTCACCTGATGAAGCGGTCAACGACAAAGTGCTGTTGGAGAACAAAAAATATCAAGACCTCGCCATCGTCAACATCGAAGCGCCGGGGAAACGCAGGACAGCGACGTTGCTGATGGGATTTGAGTGGGTGAATTCGTTCTGTCCCAGCGCCAAGTGGGTCTTGAAAACAGAAGACCACGTGGTTGTGAACGTAGATAACATGGTTCGATACATAGATACTCTGCCTATAATGAGAGTTATCGTCGGTAAAGTCATTGAAAACGAAGCCCCGATACGCGATGAAGGCAACCTGAGATATGTAAGCGAGACTGTTTTTCCCGATGCAGTTTATCCTCCTTATCCAGATGGTGCTGCCTACCTGATGGCTCAGGACATTGCACGGGACATAATGCCATCCTTGCGAAAGAAGAAACAATTTCCACATGACGATCTGTTCTTCGGAGTGGCTTCCAAGGAGATGGGCTTCCAGATGACCAATCACCAGGGCTTTTATGTCGGCGATGAACAGCGTTCGATGTGTGACTTGAAATTTTTATTGGTCGCAACCTGCCCGAGAGTTAATTTGGTGGTCAACTTGTATCTGTATTGGCGGGAGTGGCAGTGGTCCGAGTTTGAAGACTGCGACCAGGAGAGTTCATCTTTCTCTCATTTGTCCTATGACAACACAGGTATTGATGGCAGATTCGTGCCGATCACTGATGGCGCTGTATCCAAACCACACAGCTTTGATTTCCGTCTTAATCATCCGGACAAATGTAAAGAATCAGGCGACGTCTTTCTCTTCGCCGGAATTTTGTCGTCACCCGCCAATTCTTCGACTCGGAACTCGATCAGAGAGACCTGGGGAAAGTATTACAATAAGGACCAGGGAAATCTCAACTTAGTAGCGCTGTTTCTATTGGCCATTCCGCCAGGTGACAGCGAGCTACAGACAGCAGTGGATGAGGAAAATGCCAAGTATGGCGACATTCTGCAGCAAACGTTCATGGAAAGTTACGACCATTTAGTGTTGAAAACACTTATGCTGTACAGGTACGTCGCTGAATACTGTCAAAATGCGAAGTACGTCTTGAAAATTGACGAAGATGTGTTTCTGCACACAGACAATATGATGGCATATTTGAAAGATGCCCCAAGGAATGACTTTTATCTAGGAGATGCGCTTGTCGGGACGGAACCTCTGAGAGTCATCGAGAACAAGTGGTACACTCCCAGACACGTTTGGCCGCACGATACCTATCCGACCTATAACGCTGGTCCCGCATATTTGATGTCCGGGGACCTGGCATTGAAAGTCTACGAAGCGTCTTGCCACTCGAAACCATTCCGATGGGAAGATCTGTACGTAGGTATTCTTGTGGCCAGTGTTGGCGGAGCTCCGCTTCCTCACAACCACTTTGATATGCACGGGATGTACAGACACCGATGTTCTGTTCGCCAATCGCTTGTCTCTCACCACATGCACACGGTTATGTACTACCGCTACTGGATACAGATGTCGCACCTGGACGCCACCAAAGTCTGCGAAGCACCCCTGCACCTGAGAAAGGACCCCATCGGGTCACGCCCAGCTGGTGACGCCATCCAGAACGTCGACTGGACAAGGCTGGACCAATACAAATGTGCACAGTACGCAAACGAGCTGAAAAGTCCTATTTTTCTCCTGGTGGTCATACAAGGACCAACGCTTGACTACGTTGTCCGCAAATGGCTCAGAACCACATGGGCAACGTCCGGCGTTGTTCAGGACAAACGAATCATAGTGTTCTTCATGGTCAACAAAACGCCGGACCAGAACGTCATGCTATACTTGAAGAATGAACACAGGATGTTTTTGGATGTTGTGGTCATCGATGATAAGGACCCGGACTATGCCAACAAAGACAGGGTTATACAGGCCCTTACTTGGATCAATCTGAATTGCATCGACTTCAGTTACGCCATGATCGTTAAACAACCAATGTACATCGACTACGACAACGTCATAGATTATCTGGAAAGTGTTCAGACGCCCAAGAAGTTGATGCTTGGGAAAGTGATTGAAAACCAAAAACCATCACGTGATCGAGAGGATGACCAGTACGTATCAGAGAATGATTGGCCGGCGGAATATTTTCCCCCATACTGCAACACGAAGGCCTTTTTGATGTCAAAGTTTGTGGCCAAGGGGCTCTACAAATCATCAAAAATTGTCAAACCAGTGGCAAATCCCGGCGCCTACATGGGAATACTGTTATCGACACTGCTTGTCAAGCCGACTAACCACGAAGGCTTCGAATTGGAAGATCCAAAGGCAATCGACCAGGTGTGCACCAAGGTAAACCTGCTGGCGGCGGACTATATAGAGTGGACCAGCATGACAGATTTGCGCATGAGCGGAACCATGTTTAAAACTTGTCCCAAAATGACCGGGTCGAGAAGATACAAAGACTTGTTGAAATCACTAGAATAAGGGAGACAATTTTTACCTCCGACCACGGTGTCAGATGTCACGTGACAACAATGGCATGGACAGTACTGGTTACTTAATTTCAGGGAATTCCGACCAGTGAAAGAGATTGTGGCTGATATCAGTCTATGGTTGAAGGCAGCCGTTCAACTTTTCAAATTTATGTACAGACTTTAGAAACGGCAGCTGTGGGCCAGTTCGTGCAACGAACTCTTTTAAAGTCCGGCCATGGAACGTACAGTGACATGTTTCATGTGGACAAAATGGCGTTCAAAGTCTGACAGACAGTGAAACTATATAACGAATACGATTTCAGTTCGACCTGAAACGTTTGCCTCTATTGCCAAGTTGCCGCACAGAATGGTCACTTTTTAGATGTGGCATAATTAGAAGGGAAAGACATTTTCGCTGTACTGGTTTAATGTCGTCAGGTTTAATGTCGTCATCGATAAGTATGGGTACATTTCGGATTTCAGTGTAGTTGAAGACGGACTTTCACTGCCATAGATTTTGTTGTGACAATAGGGGAACAAGTCGAGCAGCTACCCTTGACAATGCGATGTTTTGAAAACTTGTGTACACGTCTCATACCGTATGTAACACCTCATTGTCAGTTTGTGTGGTGAAACTTTTGCACTTTTAGAATGCAACATCGTAAAAATAGTCCACATGCATCGCTGTTCCGCCATTCACATCGACTATAACATCGAAAAAACCATAGACTATGGATCGGAAGGGTCTAACATGAGGGGGTGGCAAATACACGAATTGTTGCTCAATGATCTTGCGGAGCTCGAATTTTATTGGCCGTTAATTTCCGCATTCAACGATGTACGTATTGGTTCAGACACTGAGACCAAATAATTGCGGAATATTGAAATATTCTGCCACCGCATTTTTTGTACTTAGAGGTATATAGCATTTTATCAAACTTGATAGAACCATCAATTTTCTCAAGCATCTATCAAAACGGCCTGATCACTGAGTATTGGAGAAACAAAATTGTAAACTTTTGGCACTAGTTTTGATTGCCTTCTACTTGGTGTGGTACGGCGTCCTTGTGCCGACAGATGTAAGACTTGGTCGCTTGTCAAATGGTCCTTGCGGTAAAACTTATTGGCAAATGGTGCCTAGATGACGTAGTTTCCGTTTTGTATCAGAAACTGCGTCATTTAGCCAGAGTTCAGAGTCCAGTAAAGTTTTGAATGTCGATAGCGATTACATTGGACAAATGAATATTCATAACGTTTTCTACATTTGACCATCGGAGCAAATTTAACACTAAACGAAATGATATCAGAAATTTTATGAGCGTCATTCAACTAAGGCACGGACCATTAGATCTCTGGGGAGGCGCAGTTTTCGTGTTTCACGATTCTGGCGATTTTCTTCGGAATCGGTACAGCGCGAATACTCCGTCGGGAATTGCACACTGTTTTCGGCTGTTGGTCACGTGATTTTATTTTGTTATGCAACAGGACCAAGATCGTAATCGTTTTCAGAGCGATTGTTGCTCTCCGAGCTGTTTGCCAATTCGACCGCGCCTCCCAAGATCTAATAGTATGGACTATTTATGTCCTCGTTCGTCGAGAATATTCGAGGAAATATATATTCAGATGCAGGATTCACAGGGCAAATTCTGTAATCCCTTTATATTATGATGTCATTGATGCCTACCATCGTGAGCAAGTCTTTTTATAAATATTGTTTATATAAGTTATCCGTTCAGACACCTTGTTTACCGCGAAATGTGAGCTTTTCCTTTGAATATTGTTGAAAATATTTGGTGTAAACTTTGTTGATGTTAGTAATTTTCTTTCATGAAAGCCTTGTAATGGGATATTTTCTGTTGCATAGCTTCGAACACGTTTGTGTAATAGGTTGAAATATAAAATTCCAGGTTTAATGTTTTGCTATACTTTTGCTGACAAAAAGCAAGCACTTTTTGTGATTTGTAGTTTAATGAAAATATAAATGAATGACGTAATAAAATATTATTGTAAAGTATCCTGTACGTGATTGAGTGAAATCATCCGAAGTTAACCCAAAATATTACACCGACTTTATCGTTTAGCTGGTTTAGAGATGACACGCACACGTCGATTGAATGTATTCTGTTTGTAAGGTAATATGCACCTCGAAAGTGAAAGACTTAAACTTTTGCTATAGCTTTCCTCAGGGAATCTTTCAATCATTCTCTTTCAAAATCAAGAATAAAAACAGGGGGTCACCATGCAAATTTTGGTACTAGAGAAACAAATTACCCAAGATTTACCGAGGTGTGAAATTCAAAATGGCCGCCATCCCTGTGTTAACTCTATGGACAAAAATAAAAAAATTCCAATTTCGAAAAACTAAGCCGGTGAAAAGTTTTCTTTCACCAAGAGCTTTAAAGTGAACCCCCATATGTGGTATATCAGAAGAGAATTGTAAAAATTTGAGAGTTCGAATGTCTGTCACCGAGGTGCGTTCTACCTTAAGGTAGAATGCGTCTCGGGAACAGATATTCGGACTCTCAAATCTTTACAATTAATTCTCTACAGCTTTAGGGGCTTATTTTGAAGCCCTTGGAGTAAGTAAACTTTTCGTTTTCTTAGTTTTGTGAAAACCGAAAATTTTATTTCTTTCTCGTTTCTGCCATTTTGAATTTCAAATACATGTATCTGTAAATTTTAGGCAATTTGTTTCTCTGGTACCAAATTTTGACCCTGATTTTTATTTATGGTTTAGTTAGAGAACGGTTGGTAGTTTGTTGAGCGAAGAGTTGAAGTCTTTCACTTTCGAGGCGTATACCACCCTAAGTAGAGGATTTTTCTGCATCTTCTAAGATAACCGCGTACTATCGAATACGCAATGGAAATTGTTCAATGCTCTAATAATGTAAAAGTCGATCAACTTTTAGGAGTCGATAACTTCACTCTCAGAGAAAGTGGCGATGTTTTGTTTTTGTTGGCTCCTCCGAAAATTGAGTTCGCAAAAGAGTAATATGGGAGAATTTGTCGTCAGTTTCACGATCCCAACATGACCTTGCCATCATCATGTTTCATACGGCTGAACCCACTACTTTTCATCGAATCCTCGATTTTTCAAGCTGATATTTTTATTTTTCATTTTATACCGTTTGTTTTGAATGTTACCCGCCACAAAAATTCTAGAAAAGTTAAGAATCTTGATTCATTGGAATTCCCACATGCGCTGCTTGGTCCGATTTCCATGGTTGTTGACCATCGTATAAGGAAACCGCGGAAGTACACTGTCACTCATCACAATGGATCAACAAGTTGAATGATTGGAAGTCAAGGACATTAAATGCTATCAGTTATAGAAAATTTACTTGAAGAGATAATGTTTGTCTTTTTGCTTTGTCTTATTTTGAATTGTTGTTGAACATGCGTGTGTGTCTCTTCACTTCAGAGAATTATTTGTTCATATCAGAACTGATGACAGCTCTCTAAGTAAATTCTATCATAACCTGAGAAGTTAAATTCTGCTTTGCTATTTGAAATGCACATGGGAAGATGCGTGACATATTCTGTAAAAGTACCAGTAGCTGTGACTTATGACCCTTGCTCTGCTTTTTATCTTCAATGTCAATTGCAAGTTCTTGTTTTTCTCCCCAAAGCATGTTTAAACACCAGCTAATTAGCTTGTCAACACAACGTGTATATGATTGTGTAAAATGTACGTTGTTGTTTATAGTTTATTTGAATTCTAGTCCTGACCTAAATTCTCTTGTCAATAATAATAATAATAATAATAATAATAATAATAATAATAATAATATAATCTACTTCTGTGAAGGCTGAGTTGATGAGCTGAATACTGTGTATCTAAATATGCTTTGGAGAGTAGAAAGAAGCAGTTACTGTGGTTGACATAAAACAAAATTAGAGAAACATTAATTTTCTCAAGCATCCGTCAAAAGCTTATAGTCCTATAAAGAAAAATTCTTGGAGAAATGTGTCGTTGTTTCTTTTTGCATTTGTTAACAATCGCAAGTTTGGGTTGAAGGATTTCATCATCATAGTTCTAGGTCAGTCGATGCACCCTAAGCACCATTGTTTGAAACCGTTAAAAAATTATTGTTAAAATGGTGACATTGAAATGAAGTTACGAAGTGCACCGACCGTCAATATGGCCTCAATGGCGTAAGCGGATGTCGACACTGTCACCACTTAATACTCTTTTTTAGAACCGATAGCTTTCACCGTGTGCATGTTACTGGAATTTAAATATAAACAATCATAATAATAATTAAACACCTATAAAGAGCCATATATCCACTGACGTGTTCACAGGCGGTGTACAAAATGAAAACAACCAGGCAAATAAACCAAAAATATAAAAATTGCAAAACTATAAGAAAACAACTGGTATGAAAAGATGGTAAAACAATGAACGAGAGTAAAAACGTCAGAGTGACTTAAAAACAATACGCATGCCTAAAAGTGTTTTCAGTTTAGATTTTTCCTGTGATGTTGGTAACTCCTATAGAAAATATGACCTTCAGGGGAACTATCTCATGGAAGAGATACGTTGAGTTGTAGTTGATGAAGTTTTGTGGAAGTGTAGCTGCATCAATCCATGATCTAGACTGGCAGAGGTCTAAGTCCCGCTTCAGGCACAAAACGGAGCTTTCATGTATTTGTGTATGTATTTCAAGCTTTGAAATACTTTACAAGAAGAAAACTTTAATTGGCTCGTTTCTTACACACTCGACTTGTTTCTTACACACTCAATTTGATGAAACATTGCGATAGTAATTTTCCATGTTGATCACTGAAACCATGTCACATGAATTAGTATTTAGATGTGCTTGTCAAAAACAATAGCACGGATAAAATTGAAATCTCTGACAGAAGTAACGTAATCAAGACTTGTGGCGCCAAAAGTTGATAATATATGTATAAATTATAATTGTTCAACTTTGCTTCAATGAGTTGTCGGCTAAATCAGTGTAAAGATAACAATGTCAAGATCAGGAACACCCTTGTCCATTAATTGAGTGTAAATTTTTTGTTGTTGCTTTGTTTGATAGTTGACATTCCAAAAGCGATAATTGCACTTTATTAATATTACGATTTTTGGCTTAAACACATAAAATAGGTGAAATATTTTCTCCTGGAAATAATAATCGTAACAACACATATTTTATACACGTTTATCTAATCCTGACACCCTATAAGGGCGCAATCATTATTTACGGCCTGGGGTGGGGGAAATTCATCGGAAACTCTGAAATTTCGATTAACCCCCCCCCCCCTTGCCAACCATGATTGAGTAACCACCTCTAACACGGACATTGGCTGACCTTCTCCCAATTAGAAAGCTTAAATATCAATATATAGTAAAGACCTTTTAAATCCTAGTGTTACCCTGCTAATTATCATCGTTATCTCATGACGGTTGAAAAAGGTGAAACCAACAAAATGAACTTCAAAGTCACAACAAAATATAGATGTGAAAGCTCACACTATAACCAGTATACGACCATAGAGTATATTGTTCACTTTGGATGATCAGTATCATGACAGGGTTTTCAGTGAGATATCTGACAGGGCAGAATTTGAAAGTACAGGGGGAGAACACGCGAGAGGCTGAGGGGGGAGTGTCAGAGGGGGTTGTCCAATCTCTTGCGTGGAAAATTTTGAGAAATTGATGTGTGAAATGGTGCAATCTGAGAAGACTTTTAATTCATTTTGCACCAAAAATTGAGTAACGCCCTCTTTCTCTCCACATTTTGAGCAACCCCTTTCAGCTTTCAATTTTTTAGTGAACCCTTGTCTGAAACTTCTGTGATTTCGTCTAGGGTGTAACTGATACCGTGTTCACACACGATCCATGGAAACCAGCTAATTCATCATTTCACTGACAGTTCCACAATTCAACATCATATTTCGAAGTACATTCTCCATTTTATTTTCCGAAACTTTATTTTACAATTTAACAAAACAAATTCCCAGTTTGATTTTGATTACACTTGTCATGAAAATACAATCCGATGACTGTATTCAACAAGAAGAATCCAATCTCAGTGAATTGGGATTTGCATGAATTCTTCATATCAGAGTGAATGAATAATTCGAATTCTTCATGTCAGATTTCCCCTTCTGAGACCTTTAGAACATTATCCATCATAGCTCTTCTGAAGAAGTGCTTTTACTCTGTGATCATGTTTTACTATTGTGTTCACACTTCTGCTCACCATTTACCAAACTCTCAACGGACTCCCTTCACAATACATCAGCAATTTAATCACACCACGTTCTCCTTCACGTACTCTTCGTTCATCAGATAAATGCCTTTCCCACATATCCACGAGCACGAACATGTAGAATCTTGGCTGACGTGGACTGATTAAAGTCGGGTATTTATCTATTCATTTCGCATATCAAAAACACTCGTATGTGTTTGTGCAGTAGGACTTCAAAGTGGTCACGACGGTCAAATGCCAGTAGTACACTGAAGCACATCTCTCGGAGGCTTCATGGGTTAATAAAGTACCAAGATCTTCACCCCTACTTTCAGTAAATAGACTGTGATACAGGTCGTCCTTATGGACTAGCTAGGCATATTATGCAAAGAAGCCTCCCCTTCAAACATACAAGTCAAGACCATGCGGCATTGTTCTACTCAAGGTCAGTTTCAGTTGATATGAATATATCTATGAGAATGACATACACCTTGCGAACAATTTGAAAAGTAAACGGATTAAAGTAAAATTAAATTCAGTATTGCCTGGGAACATTTATAGATAAGAATGATTTATGTCCTTTATAGAATGTGTTTCATGAGAGAGTACAAGTGTGCGTCTTACTGTCATACAGTCTCAGGGAACATAGGAGGTAATTTGTTAAGTTCATAATAAAATCAATTGAGTGTATTAAAAGTAGTTTATTGATTGTTATTTCAATGAATTTAAAATGCATAAATTACAATAATATGCCCCACAAGCATTGTGCCCCATTTACACTGCTTTGCATTGTTTCAGACAGAAATCAGGAATGTCAGTAATGAGTTTTGAAACATTGTGAATGGCGATACAGGTAGCTCATCAAAGCTTGTTGCATTTCAACAATGAAAACATTGACCGTACTTTCTTTTGTTCATGATCAAGTAAATGGATCATTATTGAAAAATGACTTATTGATTGTTCTCTCAATAAAAAATGAAAAGGAAATCCTATTTTAAAGAGTTCAAATGATACTCTAGGTATCGGAAAGATTTTTACAAAATTCTCAGAATTAGTTGGCCGCGAAACTCTATAAATAAATGCTAATTTGAACTTTTGTCTGAAAAACGAAAAATAAAGATCTGAATTCCTTGGAAATTTGATTTATCCATTTGATAGATTGGATGCTGAATATACGCATTGACACCACCTCACCAGGTCATAACCTTGATACCCCACCAAGTGATGTTCAGAACGTGCCTGCTTACGCCTGACATCTCACAGTTTTGTAGAATTACATCAGTTTGTTTCCTATGAAACTGACTTTGAATAAAAGTGGAAAGAAATACAACCTCATTTGTATCTCGCGATGCTACTTCTCTCTTCTCATGGAAAATGGAAAAAAAGGACATGGTGCCCGTAAAAACTTTGACAATTACGTTGGATTTTTTTTTGTAAAACTTTCCTCTGCAGCATTTAAAGCATGAACGTTTACCCTCTGCATACATCTGCATCCGCATCCGAGTCGTTGTATTGTGCGCCCTCAGCGATGGAACCTGGGCATGGCAATATCGGGGGCCTACAGTTTAGCAAATTGGCAGGTCACTATGCTCGACCACATCACCAAACACACCGATATGACAAATTTTACTACCACTGTTTGGTCAAACGAACAGTTTAATTAGTTTATCGGATATTTGTTGGAAACGAACGACGGCATTGTCCAGTAAATTAAAGTTATTTTTCATAAACTCATTTTCTTTTGTGATTTTTTTTACTACTATACTTAAACGACAATGTTGTTAAACAATTGTGTTCTTAAATAAGAGTCATTTAAATTTTGCTCTAAATGATTTTGATAATTTTGTTGAATGTCAAATTTTGCTTAAAATGATTTTGATAATTTTTTTGAATATCAGTCTTTCGACCCCTGCCACTTAAGAATGAGAATATATAATGCATGACAAGATTGTCGTTTTTTCTACAAATATTCTAATTTCAAATGAGATATTAAATTTCATAAAGTTGTATCAAGTCTTACGTTTAATACCGAGATTGAGGTTTCCTAACCCAAATATGCACTCCCTTCATCCTCAGGGTAAACTTTTGCTAGTAGACTCAATTTTAGCGAAATTACTTAGAAAAGTCTGCGTAAAGAGTTGAATACGGTTTATTAACAGTCAACAAAATCGTTATCACGAACTCAAAGAAATGGTTCTATTTCCTTTGGCCGCTCAATGCATTAGACAACTTTTTCGACTATTCGTTCGACGCTAAAAATTCTGTGCAAATTTTCTCCAAACGTTCTAGGCTGGTCTGCAGGTCGCGATCTGTTGGTTTCAATACTGTGGCTTCACTTCCAGCCTGAACGCTTCACAATATTGTTCCATTCATTTGACTGCATACTATTCTTTTCACTTTGTACGTCACTGCGCATACCTCGTAGTTTTTCATCAGGTTGCTGTGCTGCCTTTCTCAAAGCTTTCGGTAGCATCACTCCAGCAAGCCCTTCAGAGGGTTTTCCATTTATTCTCGGAGGCCGCCCTTCTCATTTTGCGCATCATCGCCCGGTTGCATTTCTTCCCGACGAAAGGATGGAAGATACGGCAGATTCTACGTTTGGCTTCTTACTTCTTCCAAGTATTTCCCAACTTTATGAATTATTTCAACGGTTTTCTTGGTGTTCCGGCGACACCCCGCCCCCTTGAGCAGTCTATACTTCCGTAACGGTTTGCAAACCTGAGTTCATCTCCCTGATGACCGCATCCACCTCCGGGAGATACGATTGCAACTAAGCCCACTCATCAACATCAAGAGTTGTTCCTTAAGGAGTTGGAAAGCCATTTGGAAAATTCCTAATGTGGATTTTTACTGCACACAGATACGCTGACGCATTTACTGTTCTCGTTGAGTGAAAATCTTGTGTCTTGAGACTCAGCTATTTTCATACTATGATTGCTAGAAGACAAGATTTGATAAGATTATTCGTTATACAACAGTTATACTGAAGCTCTGGTTGTTTTCGATATCACTGAAATTAAGCTTGAATGTATATGATATTGCTAGATACCGACAGGAATGTACTTGAAACTAATATCCAATCGCAGGATTTTGTCGACTCAAATTTAAGAAATTTTGTCAACCCTTTGAAAAATACCACAGTGTAAGCTTTACCATTGAAAAAGGTAAACAAGTATTAACCACCCAGAAACCTGAAAAGTTTGAACGATTGTCATATAATTGCTATCAAGAATAAGCAAATCAACTTTTCATATAAGATGGCCGTCATACAAGTCGGTTGATCACGACGCTCAGAAATAGCATTTAGGAATCAGTGGTATGACTTATATATTACGTTGGGGATAGAGCGCGCACACACAAAATGCACTACTGATACGTTTCAACCGGTTGAGGACCTGCAATTATACCAAAAACAACATCATAAAATTACATAGTTGTGATAAAATATTACTGGTAATCACTGCAATCATTCGGTTAAGACAGGCTCCATGTAGATATAAATTTATGGACTCTCGGCAAAGGCAGTGTCCAGTCATTTACTGAGTAATGCGACAGTACTTCAGTTGCTTTGTAGACCCGTGCAAATACATGGAAACCAAACAATTTGTGGTGAACAGCAGCCTCCTCGCACGTAGAACAGTTGACAAAGAGGCTGGAAATGCCCGCGTACCTGTTGGCTGGCTGGCTGGCTGGCTGACTAGGGTGATAACGGTCTTCATTGAGGTAGCATACATGAATCTCTGAGCAGAAGTGGACCAGGACGTCTTGGCGAAAAGCCTTATATAATGTCCCGTTTCTGGTAATAAATAATCTCAACCGCGGCCTTCAAGCTGATTGATGCACTTTACGACAACCAGATGCAGCACTTTCAATATGCAAATTACTTGACCTGCCAGTGCTCACCCGGTCAGTTACCCTCTATCTAACCTGTAACACACTATGATGCACAGAGTGTGAACGATACAATAATGAACATAAATGGCACACAAGAAAACTCTTCAGTGAATATCACAACACAGCAGTTACACAAAATAAATCATCGCTGAATACCACTTCTCTTTCAAACAAAATGGGAAAGACACATTATAATTAAAATTGCAGGTTTTTAACCCTGCAAGAGAAAATAAACAGTGGTTGCAACCGACTCTAGAAAGAATTACTAAATTCTCCAGCATAAGATACAGATTGATATACATACGATACAGATTGATCGATACTCGCTCCAATTCTTCCAATACCTTTAAGTGGCAGAAATGTTTTGTCAAATGTAGGTATAGTGCCAATCACTTGTGCCTACTATTTGTAATTTTCCCTTTATTCAAATAGCGTCAAGACTGCTACGTAACCAACTTGGTAAATAACGGCTCTATACCTGTGCAGTAAGTATGTCCAGTTTACCTGTCATCATATTGTCATTATGCTGGTTTGTATTTTTTTTCACGATCGTCGACAACAGTGAAACATAATGCATCACGTGTTGAGCGTTCTTTCCCTAACATTACTGCGCTTCCTTAATTCTGTTTTTGGGCTTTCTGAGTGGCAGTGTTGCTTGGAGGATTTTCAACCATCAAGAAGACCTACCTTTTCGGACCCATACAAGCCTTTGTATGGTCCTCTGTCCCATTTTAAGGAAGTGAAATGAAAACTTTGGTGTTATTAACATTTTATCTGTATGAACCAAGTCATTATTATTTGAACTTGAATGGATCTTGGGATGATATCTCTAACATCACATTATACTGGTTAACTTTTTTGCAGTAGGTCGTTTCCACTTTGAATTTACTGGGATATTTAGGACAATCTTTAAATCTCAACTGACCAACAATTGAAGCTATAAATAGAACTGACGATACTCTAACAGATGTTGAATTGAATATAAATTTGCAGGTGATTTCTACCTTCTTGGCAAGATGTTCAACTTAGCCGGTGCTTTAAAGATTCTAAGGGATTCAAGGACATGCAATTTTAATTCATATCTTTTTATACGTATAATGTCTGAATCGACGCTTCTGTCATTTCTCATACGGACTGGCAGAGATTATGTGATTTAAAATCTTCTTATTTTCTTGTGTTACATATCTCAGTGATACTGGATATTTATTTTACACCTTTCTCATCCCTTCCCCATGATTTCAGATACCAGTATTTAACATACAGTAATCAAGTTGACCAATAGTAACCTCCAAGACTACACTGCGTTTCTATAATCACTCCTTGAAAATTGCAAGCAGACGTAGCTTACTGCGATTCACTTAGACTGTTCACTAACATTCCCAGTCTTGAAGTAACCAACTGTCTTGTGTTGAGTGACCTATAGTTTTAACAGATGTTAAACTCATTAGAAATGATCGGAGGTTGGCTTTGACTTGAGCATCAAGTTGAAACGTCATCTCATCCTCTTTTCACAATATTTCCTGTCCTTTAATATTTTCCGACGTATCTTTATTTACTTAGAGCTGAAGATTAAAATAATTCATTATAATATATATAGATTTCGAAACTACTTAAGTTGTACACTTTCTAGAATTGGACAGAGCTGAGCTGGCAAAGAGCTCGCGGAAATAACTTCGCGTAGTCTCCTCTGTAGACTGAAAGATCCGTCGCTTGAGGGTGCTCTCTACGCTCCCTCCTCTCAGCGTAGAGAGCGTTATCGAGCGACGGATCTTTCAGTCTATCTCCGTTGCTGATCAGTTATAAAGATCTAAAGTGGTGCTCATAACCGACAGCATGGTGTGTCAGTTTCAGTTACTGAAAGCTTTACGATCCTCAACTCAGAGACCGTAAAGGAAGGATGTGACGTTTATAATTGTTTAAATGATAATATTTATCTGTTGAAAAACGCCTTCCACCATCATGTAAAATCAGGTGCGGCCAACGAAGCTGTTCGTGCAAAAAGGTGTTCGTGCGCAGTTTTTTCACGTTTTATACAAAATGAGTTTGAATAAGTTACGTGTTAAAATGTTACCATAGGATTATCACAACCTTACGCTAGTCATATACAGCTTTTGAGTTTGTTGAAAATAAGTACAAAATCTGACTTGGTGCATAGACATCATGATTACAGCATTGAATGTAAAAAACTATTTCTAATCTTATCAAAAGTAGTTCAGCATAGCCAAAAGATGTAATGATGTGAGCTGAATGAGTTGCCGTGCTCGGAGTCGCCAATCTTATAGAAGCGCTTCATTTACACTCACAACGTTGACACCCCCGGGTAGTTGTTGAAGTACGTATATATCCCCGGTACTTATTTCCAACTCAGGATTGTTATCTTGTCTTTCAACGCGAATGAGTCCTTTAGGAATGTTGTGCCAGGTGATTTCTAGAAATCAATTTGTCAAACTTGTAATCCGCAGACTGCCGGTTTTATTTTTGAGTGTCTCTGCCCTTTCAAAATTGAGGGATGACCTTTCGTTAATTGTTTCTTTTGTGGCGTATTTCTTTGGTTTTGTTTTCTATGCAAATTTTGGAAAGTGTCGAAACAGTTGCCGCTGTAGGAATGGCGAGACTGATCGTGGACGACGAGGCGTTTTAGCCCCACACCTTACTCTTTTTTCAGCACATACTGCCTACTGCCTACTGCCAGACTGAGCGGAGAGCCGATGTATCTCAACATGGCGGGTGAAAGTTTCGGAATTCTGACACCAGCCACTGCAATTTGGCAGTACTGGAAGGTCATACGACCAGCCGAGAGGAAGTTCACAGGGAAGTCAACGCGATGAGAGGTGAGTCTCTTCCACCTGTCATTATGGTAATATGTGATCAATCTGAATTCTTTTACTTCTCCAGTTTGGTTCGTATGGCTTCGTGCCACCAAACCGAGGAAAATTTCCCAACCCGTGTTGTTGCTGTTCGGAGAAGGTGCCGCCGACACATGTAGACAACCATCAGACAACCTTAGTGCCAACATACACCCCGACTGAAAAATATCCCGCTCAATTTTGTCATAGAAGATAGGTGGGAGTGCTCTGGTTTTCAATTTCTCCGTTCCAGTTACTTTTCTGCTGTTACAAACACCCTCATCAAATAGTAACACGCAGTGAGTGAGTCCACTGTACAAAGTATCGCATTTCCCAACAACGTCTAATCGTACAGGTAGCTCCTACTGTTTTTCATGTCGTTGATGGCACACTCTAGTTCAATCATGACGAGTGAAGACACCAGTAAACATGCGAACTAGTGTCATCTGCATTTAATATGAGCATTATTAAGTGTGAAGACACCATGTTCACGATTGTACACGACGATAAACAGGTGTGGCAGGGGAGCTGTGTCAGAAAGTGAGGCCAGTTTGGGCCGTCGACGCTGTTGTGTCAATTATGTTCATGTATTACGCACTTTAGTTATTACGTAACATTTACAATTCTGTCAAAGGGTCTTCCACACACACCTGAATAGCTTTCATACCACTTCAAAAATACTATCCAAGGTTAGCAAGTACATTGTCAAGAGTAACCGGCTGTCAAAAGAGAGTTGACACGCGCACCAAATTACGTTCTTCCATCTCAGCATACATCAATAAAGTATGTCATACGGGATAATCGCGGCAACTTTCTTACGTAAATAATTTTGCTGAACTTTCACTACGCCGATGGTTAAAACATAGACAGAGCCCCCTCTACTGTCTATGGTTAAACTTAGATTTCTAGCTATGATGTAACAGGTTCTCTGACCACAGTTCCATTCATGTTTCATTCACAGTGGTCCAATATTCTCACCTTCTCTTTTTCTACTGCTCAAAAAAGCCTGGTCTTCTGATCAATGGGTTAAACACTGTAACACAAATCGAAGTACAAAACGAAACAAAACATTCAACAAAGAACCTTATGAACAAACAAACGGATTTCGAATGATTACAAGCAACGATATCTTAACAAGCCTCTGCCCAACGTAGAGGGCAACGTCAGGGTGCATTTTGCGCACACGGTATAATATGTTGAATGTGCGTTTCGCATGGAGATGGTCAGCTACACATGTGTTGTGTAGTGGTAAGGAAATTCGCACCTCTGAAATACCAGTTTTAAACTTATGCTAATATTTGCTCCAGTGAAACTTTACAATGTTCTCTTTCATATCAAGAAATGAAATCGCCCTGCATTTTTTGGACTGGGGAGCCGAATAAAATTTACCGCCATAGTCAGAGTCAAATAGCCGTCATTCTCACAGATAATTCGTGGAAATTAAATTTTCCACTCAAAACACAAACAAACGAACAAACAAACAAACAAACAAACAAACAAACAAACGAAAACAGGGCGAGGACGGTTTATTTTCTCCTGCAAGTTTCGAATGTCTACAAAAACTGTTTAGGCCTCCCTGCTAAGAATAGTAAGATGTTGAGAGTTCAGCATCTTGCCGTAAGCTTGCCGTGATCTTTCGCAGCTTGTAATTGTATTGCCTGTATCGGGTTTATACGATAATACTTAAACTCAAATTAAAAACAGCAGGCATTACCTTATGACATTTTTATAACTCGTGCTATCCACTCTAGTTTACATATTGTCACGTCACCGTGGGAGGAGAGAGAACAAATCACCGCCAAAGTCATATGGTATCATCTTCACTTCGGTGATCAAAGCCGCAATCCTCGATTCCTTTCTCTTGCATCCGTGCTGGTTGACATTGACTTTATACGTGATGTAAGTCCTTTGTTCTCGTTTGAAAGTTGTGTCAAGTTAATCAGTTTGTTTGTAGATGAAGCTGGCGAATACCATGCGCCATACCATAGTTTTTGACCTTTCCTCTATACTGGCAACGCACACTGTATATCTGGTCACGAACCCCGGAGCGGGATTTTCGTTTCTTGGTCTTTCTTTAAATTGAGGGCACGATGCCCTGTAATGTTTTTATATTAGAAATACATCTCCCGAGCTTGTCTCACTGTAATCAATGACAGTACCCATAGTACATATTGAAGGGGTGTACCATAATGTCCAGGGAGGAACAGCCAGAAAGCGAGATTAATTTTTGACGCCCAAGCTTTGCGTTTACTTTAGATACTCACATTTTTAGGATTGCATTATTTATTGCACTTTCGAGCAATGTGTTATATATTTGTAAGGGTAGGTAGATGGAATTAGTGTCATTTTTATCTTTCCTTCAGTTTTCCTTCATATGTAATCTGTTTCTTCAATGGACCTGCACAGATCTATAAAATGGGCGCCAATAAATTCCCGCCAAGAAACACTGGGTATATTCCTATTCTGTCTAAAACCTTGCTTTTGCAATTGCCGTAAACAGTCTTGTGAATAGCCGCAATATGACATTCTCGTTGCCTTTACCTCACCGATAAGGGAGCATAATTACTCTTTCGACTGACGATAAAAAAATAACCCTGGGATTATCAGAAAACATGACGAATGTCATGCATTTCTGTAGTTAAAACTTTACAGACATAAGTCTCTTGTTTTGAAGGATTTACTTCAATACCGTCCCCAGCCATTCAGTCTCACATCTCGTGTCCATTTCTTTCAGGAAATAACAATGGCTTCATTACGGACTGTCTGGATATTCTCACCATTGTCTGGATTTGCACATTACATTTTCAAAGGGTTGACTACTTTTCTTACTTGCATGGTACAATGGTCCGCTTAAGAACGCAACATTTTGTTTTCGCCTTCTTAGTTTTCACGAAATAGGCATGATATACATATTTTCCAGAACTCCACATATGTTTTTCCTTCAATTTATATTCGTTTTGCAGAAGCAGCGTTCAGCAACCTATCCGAAATCCGATCAGTTCCTGATGCTTACTGATTTCTTATGAAATCTAGACACTGTAATACGATTCTGTTGGGCGTGGCGTGGTTTAATAAAGACACTCAAATACAGATGAGAGCATCATATGAACTCGCAGTATACCTCCGCTATGCAACTAAAATGCACTCATTAAAACTACATTGCCAAGGTCATATTTCTTGCTCCCAGGTGTCTGCGTTCAAGGCTGGCAAATTTTAGTTTAAGATAGAGTATTTTTGTCAGTTTTGATGTACAATTAATTGGCTTTTAGCTGTGGTTTGGCTTTGTCGTTTATAGTGTAGGCCAATTAGTGTATAGAAAAGATCTTATCCTTTCACTCAGTTGCCAGTCTGGGTCACCCACGCTATTCCAGACACGTCGTTCCAAGTACATGGATGATGTAGCGACTATATGGCAAAGTCGGTTCAAACACATGTTTTTTTCCGTGTGTGGGAAATCTATAGTCCTGTAGTTTCTCAGCACGTTTTAATGGCCAAAGCTGTTTAGAGTGGTGCCTTACTGTTCGTGGAATTCACTCTCGACCTCAGCCCCTGGTGTTGTGTTTGCCACGTAGTGGTGCGCAGTTTCACTAGATAGTCTTAGTCACTGATAGGTACAATTGCATGTTATAATCCCTCTTCTACCCCACTTAGCGATCACATACACTGCCTTAACTAGAAATGAAGCAATAAAAATAGCTTCCATAGCAACAAACCAGAATCCGACGTTTGTCTAGAACCACTCCGTATATTTTGGGTGAATACTCTATGACGCTCATACCAAACTACCGAGACAACTTATAGATTTTGTCAAAGTTCATATTTATATCTGCCTGATAGAAATGCTACCAGTGTTTCACAGCCCATAACGTACATGCTATACTTCAATGCCGAGAATGAATACAAATGATTTTTAAACAATACATCGGCGTTGCAACTCACAATAATCAATTCGTTTTGTACAAGTTCACGACGTACAAGTTCTACATTGACACCCATCATGCCTTGCGACCCAGCACGGTCGGAGCCGGGAGACCGTGGGTTTCTGGAGTCGCCTCGAAAAATGTGATACTCCCTTTGGTCCTTCTCTGTGCTTCTGATATCAATCTTTTTATTATGACCAAGGATAACATAAGTTTATGTTACGATCCAGTGTTTTTTTACCAGATACCTATACTGAAATGAAATAAAAGACTACGTGTTGCGTTTCAGACATATACCTGAAACAAAACTGACACTTACAGTTTTGAATAACAGGATCGCATACATCGTGGGAGCTCCTGGATACAAAGCTGGAGCAACGATTTCAGCACTCAAAAATGTCAGTATTGCTTCCTTTATCTGAAAATATGTAATGCCCCTTTCGCGCGCTGTAACATTCACTTTTATTGACTCGGAGACCAATGTTTAAAGCATCAACTTACAGATAACTGGTATGCAATATCTTTACATCCGAGATTTGTCCATTTTTTGTAATTTTGACGTAGACACCGCAGTCTTCCTGTACTGTATCTATTGCTGTATGTGGATGAAGGCTGTTCCAGTCTGCAGTCGAGTCAGAATTTAAAACAATGATTCGGATCTTGTTGATTGCTAGCACACGATATGTATTTTTTAATCATAGAATCTTTTAGGACACGTAAAACAAGCATTAGAAACACTATCTCAAATTATCATGTACTTAAACGCCACACTGAAAGCTTATCTTTCTGATCAGTCAATTTGTCTGTTTAAAAAATAAAATATCTAAATAGCAGCAGCAAACAACTGAGACAAAATGTAGAGCAAACAGAAAAGACGACGAAACTTCGAGATTCATTTCAAGATATGCTAATTTTGATATTCTATCACGTTCACTGAATAGTTTCGGCGCACACGTCGACGTCCTTGCTGTATGAAATAACCGCGGTCCTCCGAGTCGCTGCCATGGTCTGTGAGGCCAGCTGAGAAGTGATACTTTAGCGCTGCGAGATTTCTGCGTTCCCAGCAAATCATAGCATTACAAAATCGTTGGCCTGAAAGAGTACCACGTATACAGGCTTTATTTTCCCACGTCTCTGCGATAGCCTGGATCAAGTCGGGAATACTGATAAGGGATCGGATAGGAAAGAGCGTCAAATTCCCAACAGAAGCATAATTGTATCAATATTCGATCATGCTTTGGGTCAAAGGTCAATAAATGATGATCTCTTGATGATTAATGATTGATTAATGATATGATTATCTTATGGTAGACAAGATCAGATCAGATCGCATACCAAGAAGACTGCCAGGTTGGCCCGTGTAGCCCAGTATGTGTCACCCTATGTTGTTTTACCATGCCTTTTTATTGCTTGTTAAAATCTTAGGTTGAAATCAACGTGAGAAACTATGTTAAATGATTCTTTCTGGTCCATGCAGGAGGTCAAAAAATCAACATTACAATGCCAGGTATGCGTTGTGTACGGATATCTCTCGGGAAGACTGATGGTTGGAAAGATACTAATCAAAATGCTAAATAGATCTGAAATATTAGATATTGGAATACTAATGACTTTTACTGTCAGAAAGTGTTTGTACCAGGCCGTATAAAACCTACCTGCCTTCAAAACCTTGCTTCACAGATAGGAGAGAACATGGCTTTGAAAAGTAAATATCAACGATGTAACGAAAAGAAATGTACCAAATAATGACCTATGAGTGGATTGGCTGGAAAGAAGAAATTCAGGTCAATTCAACACTGTGAATTATTTTAGCTTGGAAGTTCATAAAATAGAGCCGATACAACACCCATTATCATATTTCCAATGTCAATCAAAAAGCATTTGATAACACCACCAAGTGCGCATGCCTAAGTGGAAACATATCGCTATGTAAACAAGTGTGGAAATCCTGACATGTCATTATACCGCCAAATCAGGTCGAACGGCCACTTTATTTTGATTAGCCGAAACTCACAGACAATATTGCATTTGTCTCAGCATCTGCTTGGTTTAAAGAAGAGTCGGGGTAAGAAAATAGGTTATTATTGCAAACCGTTCAATGGAAAACTATTTTAAGAGTTTTATAAGATTGTTATGGTCAGAGTCAGAAAACTTCGCTGCGTCTAAGATTTTATTGGGTGGGTGTACACTTACAAAGAGATTCCAGATCTCGATGCTGCGTAAGCTGTGTCTTCAAGTCTTGATCCTACACATGCATGTTGCTGATAATTGTTCTTTTCTTTCTTTCAGAAACAACACTAAAAAAGAATGCTTCACTGATCCAGTATTTCAATTCGAAGAATCGATTTAAAGTTGGGAATGACGGAGTCCAAAACGAGGCGGTCTTTTTGGCCGACGCGCTCGTCGGGGTTACAAGACTGGATAAAAGTGTTACTGGTCCTGTGCCTTTTAAACGGTATGATTTTGTTTTATCAAACCCAGACTCAGGGATCCCGCCAGTTCAACAGACCCATGAAGGAATCTAGTGGTAGGAATATACGCTCTCTCAGGACAGAGGATCGATACGGTGCCATGTTTGGTGCCCTCAAGCCATACTTCAACAGTAGCAACGGCAAAAACGGGTTCAAGCCAGCTTTCAGGGCGTGGATGTTGGTCAACCAAACGTCCACGAATAACAAGAAGTCTCTGGATGACGATACTGTTATATACAGGAGAACTCGTTTCGTTATAAACCACGATGACATCTGCAAAAACGTTAAAACTCTTCATTTGCTAGTCTTAGTAGTCTCCCGAGCGGAAGATAGATCCAAACGCGATGTTGTGCGAGAGACCTGGGCGAAGACACTGCGACAAAGTCAAAATGTCATCGTCTTGTTTGTTGTCGGAGAAAACTTAAATAAAACTGTCCAGAACAGGATAAACGATGAGAATTTCGAAGAAAATGACTTGATACAAATGAAAATTGGCGATGCAAACAGGGATGCAACTTCTGTGTTGGTGGGGATGTTTGAATGGACGTATGAATTTTGCTCGAACGCCAGATATCTGCTGAAAATAGACGACACCATGATGGTCGTGAACGAGGATGTTTTAACGTACTTGAAATTCCAAGAGAAACCTGGCATAGCTCTAGGAAAACTGGTGGAACATTCGAAACCGAACAGGGACCCCGAAAGTACATGGTATGTCAGCGAAGACGAGTGGCCAGAACCAATGTACCCTCCATATCTGCTGTCGCCGGTGTACCTGTTATCGACGGACGTCGTACAGAAAGCTTTCATAGCAAGCTTCCATATTAAACCGTTCCGGTTCGAGGATATATACCTGTCCGCTCTGCTCCATGTAGCAGGAATACGCCCCCAGGGACACCCGGGAATCGACAGCAAGGTGAGCGACACGCCCATCGGAAAAATCTCGAATATATGCCTGACGAGACAGGAGTTTGTCTGGGGTTCGTTTGACGCTCAGCAAATGATGCGTATGTGGAACGAATTAAGGAACTCTGCGTGTAAGAACGATTACGGGAGATACCCCGAGGAAAAGGTGTCCCTTCAGATTGCCCGTAATAATCATATCGATAATCTATTTGAATATAAGTTTATCACCGACCATCCGGCAATTTGTACCGGTTACCCGCCTCCTAAAGTGAAACCCGATGTCTCGCTACTGATCTTGACTATTTCGTCTGCCGAGGCCGAAGCGAATCGTCTCGCGATCAGAGAAACATGGGGAAGCTACCTCTCCAAGTTGCCGGGGAAACCAGCAATCAAGTTATTCCTAATCGGAGTTTCTGAAAATGAGGACATCAACGACATGTTACTGAAGGAGGACAAGAAATATGGCGACCTCCTTATCGTTGACATAGCAACGACTGATAAACACAAAACCCTCATGACTATGGTAGGTTTAAAGTGGGTTCACTTGTACTGTTCAAATGCACGCTTTGTGATGAAAACAGACGATCACATCTTTGCCAATATTGACAATATTCTGAAATATGTAGGAGAAGCTCCGAGTGAGAAACTGGTCGTCGGTGACATTTTCGAGGACACTGAGCCGGTTCGCATTTCAGCCAGTCCCTGGTATGTCAGCCACACGTTATACCCCGACGCTATTTACCCAGCCTACCCCAGCGGTATTGCCTTTTTGGTGTCATCTGATATGGTGAACACCATCTACTTGTCTGCAAAGAAAACAAAATTATTCGTATTTGAGGACGTGTACATCGGCATGGTTTTGAAGAATTTGGGAATTAAACCACAGCACCACCCGGGCTTTGACTCGAACGGCAGAAAACGGTCAACGTGCGATTTAATCCACCTCATGGTCTCGCGATGTTCCCTGAGTGATCCGCCGGCATTTATGTTCAAATATTGGCGAGAATGGCAGTGGTCGGAATTTGAAGAATGCAAAGATACCGACTCAGAATTCTCCTACATCGAATATAAAGCTCAGAATGTATCTAATATTAACTTGAAAGGTCACGTCTCAAGGCCACATAGCTTTGATTTTCTTATTAATCACCCCGACGCCTGTAGCCATGACGACGGCGTCTTCCTGCTGGTAGGTGTGCTCTCATCTCCTCTCAATGTCTCTACTCGAGTGGCCATTAGAGAGACTTGGGGGCGCTATTACCAATCTGACACTAGGACACCTCGGGTGAAAGTTTTGTACTTACTCGGCGTACCTCCCAATGATCCAGATCTTCAAGCCATCGTTGAAAAGGAAAACGAACAGTACGGGGACATAATTCAACAGAGTTTCGTGGAAAGTTATGACCACTTGGTTTTAAAAAGTCTAATGCTGGTCAGATACGTCGTCGAGTTTTGCCAGAACGCAAAATATGTGCTGAAGATCGACGATGACGTGTTTCTGAACACTGATAATTTGATCTCCTTTTTAGAGAATGCACCCAGAACAGACTTTTATCTTGGAGATCCGTTGATCGGTACAGAGCCGCTTAGATCAGTCCGCCACAAGTGGTACACACCACGACATGTTTGGAGCGATGAGACGTATCCGCCGTACTGCCAGGGCCCATCCTACCTTCTATCGTCGGATGTAGCAGCGAAGATCTACAAGGAATCATTTAAGGACAAGCCTTTCCGTTGGGAGGACATGTATGTTGGTATCCTAGCAACTGCTGTTGGGGTGGTGCCGTACCCACAGATACATTTTGACATGAACGGTCTGTACAGGGACAGGTGTTCGCTGGGATCGTCTTTAGTATCGCATCATATGACCACACAATCGTATTACCAATACTGGGTCCAACTCTCTCACCCAGGTGAGATCATTGACGACATGTGTGGCGCCCTCCACGACCAGGTGCACGACGAGCTCACGCTAGCGGCTCCCGGCTTCTCCGTGAGGCCTGCAAAGTGGACTCAAAACGAACCATACTCGTGTGAGTTTTACGCAAAGCAGTCGAGGCCAGTTTACTTGCTGATTGTGGTCCGGTCAACGGCCTATCACTACAGTGAACGAAAATGGGAACGGCTGTGCCGCATGTTTTCCAGGAAAGTTCAAGATAAGCAAGTTGTTGTAAGATTTATGATGAACACCCCTAACGTGCCAAGTGTCTTCAGATCGGTGCAAAACGAAAACAAAATGTTCCAGGATCTACTTTTTGCTGAGGGAAATAAAACAAAATTTACCGACAGGACGGGTTTGATGCAAACTTTAAAATGGACCTACCTAAACTGCCATGATTACAAATATGCTATGTTTGTGGTTGATTCGGTATACATCAATTTAGAAAACGTTGTTTCGCATCTTCTGACACGTGGGAAACCGAAATGGATGATGGGAAAGGTACACAGGCAAGTAAGGGTGTCTAGAAACGTTGATGACGACAACTACGTGGCACAAAATGATTGGCGGGAAGACGTGTTTCCTTCGTTCTGTGATGAGCGAGCTTTAATCATGTCTAAAGAAGCGGTTTCAGAAATCTACCGAGCTTCACAAAAACTGGAAATTGTCGTTAAGAACCCCGCTGCTTACGTCGGAATTTTGGCAAGGAGGGCGTCGATTTATATCGAACACTTTGGCGGTTTCCTCCTTGAAGGTGACGGGAAACCCAAACTGACCAAATCCGGTAAAAACATCGTTGTAAAAGCACCAGTTTGTCAAATGACTGAAATATTAGCCTCAGACGTCGTGCCGTGGGGTGGAATCGTCCAAAACTTACTGAACGGTCGATTTGCATCCCTGAACTGTGATGCCCGAAACATGAAACGATTTGGAAAATAATATAGTTCATCCATTTTCCGCCAAATTTCAGTGTTTTGTTCATATTCATCGGAATTCCGAGATGTCATATTTATTAATGCGCTGACCCTACAATCGAACAATTTCCGAAGTAAAGGCGATCCTACGTTACCGTTTAATTGTCGTCAGTTCCCCATACCTCATTTGCTTTGGTCGTCCTAACCTGTTTTACTCTACTTATTGTGAGCGAGTCTTACAGTGCACGCACGCCGTGAATCCTAGCATGGCCGAGTGCTGCGCGCTCTTTCCGAATTTCGGCGATCGATGGAGCGAAGTCACAAGACGTAGAAACTGCGCAAGGGGGCTGTCAACAGGCTACATTAGCGTGTTAGTCCAGTAACCAGATTTTAAAATCCGAGCACGCAAGTTTAGATCAAATGAGCAATATTAGTATTTCTCCTAGGTATACCACTTTTTGTTACTCGCCGCAGCTTGCATGTATTTTGCCATACAACTGACTTCAGTGCCTTTGAATAATATTTTTTTGACAAATCAACTGCGAAAATTTAAACTTTTATTATCTTGCCATATTTACTAATAGTTCGCATGTTTATTTATTCCTGTATGATGGCTGCAAGAGATAAATAATGTTATAAAGTTTCCATAACATTTACGAACATTATCATGTATTTCTTGTATGGTTCATCGTATCGAGAGTTTTATTAAAACACTGTTGACTCCCTTTGCCATATATACTGCCATTTTGTTGGACGCAATGTAAGTTATCATCTTTATCATGTTTATCAAGATATTTTTTCTTTGTAATGCAATAAACAGTTGTTGTTCTCCACCTTACCTGGAATACTTTCTGAGAGTTTACTTTGAGTTGTGAAGTTGTTGAAACATGTATTCGTTTCTAATTTTCATATCGTTTCGCCAAAATTTGAATTATCCGAAAGAAAATGTGTGGGGATGGTGCAAAACTTCATAATTCTTGTCGTGGTAAATGCGTGGATCAATGAATCAGTATTTGTACTTCACATATGTGTATGGAGTGATTAAGACACAATTGTGACTTCATCTTTGTAAACTGCAGTTCACTTTTCAAAACTAGAGTTGCATGTCCAACAATCAACGACAAAATATGCTTTAAGCAAATGGATGTGAACCTGTCGGGTGTGGTGCGCAAGATGTCGAACGAATGACTTCACTGCGAGGTACGGACCACGTCACTCAAGAGAGGTCAAAGGTCAGTCCAGATGAACATGAAAAGTCCTTTCCAGCGTGCGAGTGTAATGTCTTTGGAATCAAAGTTCTCGTCACTGCCTGTTGCGGGGTGATTTTAGTTTTTTTTTACATGCGTGGAGTGACACCCCCGTGTCTCTCCTTAATATATACTTTGACCTTGCTTGGAAAGCATTAAACCCTTACAATCTGCAATATTGACGTTGATCCTAGAAAATTGACAAACAATTCACTTTCTTCCAGAATTGACTTTGACTAATGGTGGAACAAAACGTTTTCCACTCAATAGCTTCTACGCCAAGTCAAATAAGCATTCATTCCACTTTCGAGTCTGCGTGTGGAATTTCGGTAATAGCTTTGTTCAAAGTATGTGGTTTTGTCAAGTCTAATCTACGCACAACGGCCGAAGCTAAAGCCAAACTCCAATATTGACATGCCCACGACGTCATGGTTTAGGAAATTCCTCGCTACGAAAAAAAACAGACTGACCAACCAATCGCTCGGGGGGGGGGGGGCAGGGTTAAAAAGACCACGATTTTATGACCTGTTTCGTCTTGTATGTTTCAGTTTTCCCTGGAACTTGCAAAGTGGCTTTCTTACGCCTAAAATGGAATCAAGCTTAAAGTGCTGACAGGAAAATTAGTCGATCAATTGCAATGTGCCACCATATTTTGTTCACATTAATATCACACATTATAAAAAGAAATAGCTTAATGTTCACCGTGTAACTTTTAGTACTGGAAAACAATTACCCAAGATTTACCGGTATTTGCAATTCAAAATGGCCGCCATCCCTGTGTTAACTCTAAGGAAGGAAAAATTGGATTTTCGAAAAACTAAGAAAATGTTTCTTACACAAGAGCTTTAAAATGACCCCCCACATGTGGTATATCAGAAGAGAATTGTAAAAGTTTGAGAGTCCGAATGTCTGTCCCCGAGGTGCGTTCTATCTTAAACCCGGAGCACGATGCTTCACGTAAGTGTTTGGGGTCTCACACGAAAAACAACGAAGATGTTCTATTGGTAGGCCTAATGCAGGCCACTTCTCATCGACATAAATACTGGTACTTGCGTGATGGTAATTTTAAATGTTTTGTGACAGTTTTTCTTACCGCTCCTGGTCCCGAATCTGAACTCGCTTGATAGAGGATTGTTTCCCCAGAAGATACTCATTACTTCACTGATCTTACCGAGGAGACGATTAAAATTCGAAAGAGTCGAGATCCCTAAAATAAGGTGAGAAGACGCATTAATATATGTCCGTGGTTAGCTCTGCATGGCAGGGCTGTATGTTCCCGGCGTTATGGCCTCCCATGTGGTGGGAGGCCATAACGCCGGGAACACACAGCCCTGCCATGCAGAGCTATGTCCGTGGTATGTCTACATTGGGCAAATACATACTTAGATAAAAAAATTCTAAGTATCTCCATCAAATTATAAAGTGGTATTGTCTCTTTACTGTGGAAAAGTTCGGTAGAGGGGCACTTGCATCCACATAGAATGTATGGTAACTTACATAACCAACGTGCTTTTCTCGAATCTCCAATATTTTGCTCAGTTTCGGAAAGATTTATCCTATTTAACATTTTCTGGTGGATGTCCAACAATCATCAAGACACGTCATTTACAAAGTGTGGTATACTTCTACTTTACATTTTGTCACGCATGCGATCTCTCTGACTTTTGACGTCACCTGTGCGCATGCGTACGCATTATGTAGCCTTATCAGGTGAAGTGGCGTCGGGGCATAAGTTCACAACCCATCCGTGTCAATTTCGTCGTGTTCTACTCCTTGATCCGCCCGACAACAGGGAACTCTACGGGAAACATGGAGTTTTTTGGTATTGAGGTATCCCAATCGTTAATTCTAGCGACCATCGTGCTGATTTTGCTGTATTTGTAAGTATTTCATATAGGTATTACGTTAGAATTAACTCGTATATAGTACATCAGCTAAACACATATATATGAAGTAGTACATGTAACCCCTCAATAGATTGCATACTTTTGGCTCCAAACAAAATAAAGGGTTCACCAGACTTACGCGGAGTGGTAGCTGCTATGAATGCTGAATGAAGTTGATATGCAGAGCTTGATTGTGATATTGTCTTTGTATCTGCACACCTGTCGCAAATTTTGTTGAAATGATATAAAAGCGAGACATCGAGGTGCTTTCGTCAATAACGAGTGCAAATTCAAGTTTGAGACAGTAGCAAGTTCTATTCCAGGACGGCTGTCTTTAAATGCAAGCGTGGAGGGTATGGTGCTGTGGTGGATTTTCAACACTCGTTTCATTAATGCAGAGTTACTGTAAATTTTGGCTGCTCATCATGGATGTACGTCCATAGGCAAGAAGCATAGCAGCATTAGGTCATGGTTCAGCGACTACGTTATCTACAGCCTTTAACGAGAGGTCGCCCTGGCCTTTTTATTGCAAGGTGTTTTGGTCGGGGCGTTATTTGCGGCAAAAGCTGTAGAAGTGGTTGATGTTGTCAATTTTCACTCTTTGAAGTGCACCTGGTTCAAATCTGTGATTTCTGTAATTTATTTTGTACTTGAAACATGAAAGCATGTAGGGTGGAGGGTGAAGGCAATAAAGGGAATTATCCTCGAAATACCAATGCGGATTGCATTCAGCCCGTTTACGCAGATTTCACTATGCAATCCGATACTTTCGCTATCATCTGAGGTTGGACGTTTAACTTCCGCTCATCGAAGTGAAATAGTTTTTGTATGAAGTGGTGTAGATACACGATAGGCTGTTTCAAGCGACTTCTTTTTATCCACCGACTTGTATGGGACAATATAAACTATCGAAAGCTCCCCAACTTGATGAACATGAAAAATCTCTTTTGCTTCTGATAATTTTTGACATTAGGTCAATGATGCTATATGACAAGCTAAATTAGTGAGATCGATTTTTAAATAATGTGCTGTCTCTGGCGGTGATGAGGAAATCCCAGTACTAGAAACTGAAGTAAGGGGTTGAATCTATCATTAGTATGCACCATTTCAAACGAGAAGTCGACACTCGCGAGAGTAGATATCTTAATGGTAAAACGCAGAATCTATAGCTTCTCCTTTCAAGATAACGTGTAATCACGCGACCATCGAAGAACACGCAAAATCTCGTTTGCTCTGAATATACTTTTTGCCGTTTGGGATAGAACATTATACCATGAAGGCCATGTGGCAGCAGTAATAGTAAGTTTGATTTTTTAAGGTAGTATGCGCCTCGTCAGTGAAAGACAAACTTCTGCTCAAAATTTCCTTAAGGAATCTGTTAACCGTTCTCTTTCAAAATCAAGAATAAAAATCAGGTGCCACCCAGCAAATTTTAGTACTAGAGAAACAAATACCCCAAGATTTACCGATATTTGAAATTCAAAATGGGCGCTATCCCTGTGTTAACTCCATGGAGAAAAATAAAATTTTCAATTTTCGAAAAACTAAGTAGGTGAAAGTTTTTCTTTCTCCAATAGCTTCAAAATGAGCCCCCACAAGTGGTATATCAGAAAGGAATTGTAAAAATTTGAGAGTCCGAATATATGTCCTCGAGGCGCGATATACCTTAAATACACGCTATTCCTAGTGGTAATTATTGAATGAGAAGGGAATTGTTGGTAATTCTACTCTTTCCTTCTGGCCATACATTGGAAAGTTTGCTGTCTGGTTTAGACCTCTCCCCATAATACCAACACGGTTTTGACAAATTCCCTCAGTAATCACAAACAGTGATGAAGGAATACAGGAGGGAATAAGATTTTAGGAACTAGGAATTCGTAGATTTTGAGAGAGAAAAACAAATAACATGGTAAAAAGAAACATTTCGATAAATCATATATCATGAGATGCACACTATCCTACACATTTTCTCTCAAGACAGTAAGCTCGGCTTTAAATTGACGAAGTTAATAATTCCTGTTTTGTTTCAAAGCTCTTTAACGTATCATCCCTGTGATGTAATACTTAAATGATGAGAGCATAATTCATCGATATGACATATTACTTCAGTTGAAACGGTTTGATCCAAGGTCACAAAGCTTTAAGTATTAAATTACTTGCTATTTGAAAAAATATTTGCCTATACTCTATGTAACATATTAACTCCCAAGTATACTTTTAAGTATTGTAGACTATACAATTCTTTATCAGCGCGAGATCATTAAAATTTTTAAAAAACACTTGATGTCCCTGGGTTTGTCGAGACCCATACACGTATAACTGACCTGTGGTACTTTGTCCGTGCCGATCTACAGTCTTTGCTACAGATGTCTGTGTTGCCTGCAAACTTGACACTTGACAGTAACACATTTTATGTGTATGTATATTTCGTTCTTCCACCTTGAAGATACTCAACGTGGACCTACTCAACATTCAAAGCGATGGGAATACCGGGACCAGCTCCATGGCCCATGGTCGGAAATGCAATGCAGTTAAGCGTCGTAAGTATCATACAACATATCAATGACTTTTTTCACAATCTGCATCTTGTGAAATGAATTTTTCATTTGTTTTGTTTTATGACGAAAATTGAAATGTTTGGTTTCATATATTTAACACTTTATAACACGTTCCTGCATTCCATTCCCCATAGGGCGTATATAAGAAGGATGTCGAATGGGCCAAAAAGTACGGGAAAGTGTTCGGGTAATGCTGTCAATATCGTACTTATATATCGACAAAGTACTTTACTTATGTGTTATTCATCTCGAGTTATATCATTACATCATAGTACTATAGTCAAAGGTAAATTATGGTGAGTGAATTGGGAAAACAATAGAATGTCTCATTTTTTAAATTGTGTTATAGGACATCCTAATCAATACAAGTCATGTTAAACCCCCAAAACCCCCCGGATGCTCTAAGCCTCTCTTTATTAGCTTTACAGCCAATATGATTGAAGTCAGATACAGAGATAAAAATATTACCATGTTTTGTGTCATTTGCTGTTTTCTTTCTGTTTCTGTCCAACAAACAAATAAACAAAGTTCGCAATCTCTACACATCTTATTATAATCAGATTGCATTACAGCCGAAATATGCCATATATATTTAAGTTATAGAGAAATAAATATCTGTTAGGTTAACTTTTTCATGTTTAGTTTTAAAATGACTATACAATGTGCAATTATTTTTCAAGAACTTATGAAGGCCGCACGCCAGTGCTGATGTTCTCTGATCCAGAAATTTGCAAACAGATTTGTGTCAAGAACTTCGTGTCGTTTTACAATAGACGGGTAAGTGTGAATGGATGGCAGTTTCTGTCGGCGCTTTTTCACTCAACGTCAGACATCACAGGATGACGTCATGTTAATGACCAGTCTCCAAGTTTTCAATGTTCAGCCTTTAAGTTGCGAGGAATGTGTATACTGTCATTGTCTGTGATGAACATAGCAACGCTGTGGAAAGGCAAAAAAACAAGTAATTCGTGAATGATAGCTAATCAGTACTTAATTTTAGTTATCAGGATAAAGCTTCAAGAAATTTAACGCCAGGGCATAAAAAGATGACACCATGACCGTCAACACCTTCAGATTTGTGAACGCAGTTGCTTACATGTGTCACATGTACGTACGAAAACACACTTCGAAATAATATTATGGAGTACAATTCGATGTGTACAAGACACCAGACTAATTCAGCATTATACCGGTGTATCACATGTTTAAATCCTCATTTTACTCTCGTTTCTGATATTTTCGAAAAGTATGTGTAAGTTACATTTGCAAAAGACAAAATGTTATTTTGTGCTTATGCACTTTCCGATGATTGCACGATAACATTGATCAATGTTATTTTTTATTCTGATTTCACTATGCAGCAAGGACCTTTATATCGCGTGACGCTAGTGGTCAGGCAAGCAAATATCAGTTTCTATGTCATTTGCCATGTGTATACCGAAATGTGTTATAAGTATCTTTTGACCCAGTGCAGAGATAAACCTTTAGAAAGGCAACTACGCATGCGTAGGTATCAACTAAAAGGAATGCATTTGTTTTTTTTTGCAGCGATTACCAATTAACAATAAGCCTCTAGACTCTGGTCTAACCATGTTGACAAATGAAAACTGGAAGAACAAAAGGAACACGCTGACTCCAGCATTCAGTGGATCCAAGATGAGACTGGTAAGTCTATTAGACTAACAGCTACGATTCATCGGTCCGCTCTTGATTGTTATCAGAAATGATCCCATACAGACCAAATGAAGTCCACGTCAAGATAGCAATAGCCATGGCTTTGAAAAATCCGGTCTTTGAATTACACGACCTCAGCGAACTTCTACTTCGGTCCATCGCAAATAGTTTCATTGCAGAAACCGCTTCTTTTGAGTGTATACAAATAGTATTAAATTCTGATCAAAATGAAGGACATCAATTCCGTATTAAAACTTGTTTGATACTTTTAAAATCCATTCACAGTACTTTTAGGGACAGAAACATGTTTTCGTCGTAAGTAATTGCAATTATTGATAAATTATTGTTGCAGTTGTTATTCTTTTTCGTTGTGTGCTCACAGCTCTGTTGCAATGCCATGTCTCGACAGCAAACGAGTTACAGAGAACTCTCGATATTACCACGTACTTCTCGTATTGTTGTGGTAATCATTTGGCTTATATGCTTGACTTTGTCTTTGATCAAGTAAGTTACACGGTGGAATCTATACACAAAGGAGCTGAATGTTTTCCACAGTTCTTGTTACGATGTCCCTCTGTGTAACTAAAGTATTCCATTTTTCAGATGTCTTCGATTGTAAACAAGGCCGCCGAAGACCTGGTTAAAATTCTACGCAAACACAGTGAAGACGGTACGCCGATCCAGTGTAAAGAGTGAGTAATAGATCACATATGACAGCAAATGCCAGTGGAATCATCTGCCCTTGTCATATAAAACAAATGACAGCTGCAAGAACTTTTTTGCCATCGTTCATGACCTAAAAACGTCTAAATTGATATAACAAATAAGAGCTGCAACTCTTAAGGTGGTAAGCGCCTCAAAAGTGAAAGACTTATAGGTGTGCTCAAAATTTCCTCAAGGAATCTTTCGATCATTGTCTTTCATAATGAAGAATAAAAATCGGGGGTCACAGTGCAAATTTTGGTACTAGAGAAACAAATTACCCAGGGTTGACCAATATTTGAAATTCAAAATGGCCGCCATCCCTGTGTCAACTCCATGGAGACAAATACAATTTTAAGACGATAATTTTTTTTCTTGCTCCGAGAGCTTTAAAATAAGCCCCCAAGAGTGTCATATAAAAAAAAATTGAAAATTTTGAGAGTACTAATATATGTCCCCAAGAGGCATTCTAAGAGACATTGTCTAATATGTTTGTGCATCGTCTGAAACGTGGGATGTTTTATTTTGTACATCAACACAAAAATATCGATAACATGGCATCGAAAGTAAAATTATTGGTCATTGTTTCACGCGGAAATAGACCGTAAAGAAACGGAAACCAAACATGGGCGTGAAAGTAGACTAAATATTTCAACAAGCCAATTGTGACAAAATTCAGATTCAGATTCAGAACAAAATATAGGATATTCTGATGCAGACATTGATATATGTAGATTTACAATACCTTTTCTCTGTTGAAGCTTATTCGGTTGCTATGTGGTAGACAGTATGGCAAGCGCTGGATTTGGTATTGAGGTGAATTCGCAGGAACAGCCTGACCATCCTTTCGTCAAGAATGCTAAGGAAGCATTTGCATTCGGTTTTTTCAGCCCCGTCGTGTTGATAATGTGTGAGTAATTACACTTATTTGTCATATGGTCTTACTTGTCAACGGGAACAGCGATGATTACAACAGTTTATATCAAATGAAAAAATGTTGTCGCAGATATTTCAAGAAATTAAACTATTTTCTCCTTCATATGAACGCAAACTTGTGTTATGTCCGTGGTCGCAGATTTCCGCACGACTCGTTTATATTAAATTACAGATTATACAGTAGGGTACCAGATGCAATACGATACATAATGTTGACCCTGATCTACAGCTTAGTGCTGTGCTAGTGGTAGATTAGGTAGTTTTTTCAATTCTGTTCATTTATCATACCAATATTGTCGTTCTTTCCACCTTTTGTCAGTCTTTTTACCGTTCTTGGTGCCGGTGCTAAACTGGCTTAACATCGGATTATTCCCCACAAAGAATCTGAAGTACTTTACTGACTTAACTGAACAAACTATCAAGATGAGAAAAAGTCAGGTTTCGTCAAATAAGGTTTGTAGTATACGTTATTGCGTCCATATCAGTTGCCCAGGTGTTATCCTAATTTCGCCGTTGATGGCGCTGAAGAAACCCGCAAAGGTTGTTGGGCATAACAGCCAGTCTTTCAGTATTCTGCCAATATATTAGCAAAACATTTATCACTCAAAACATTTTGGGGAAATAATTAAAGACATCAATGTAACCTTACATGTGTAATGTACCATGTTATTTCTACACATTAAGTTTGACCCCGACAAAAACTCATACACATTCAGAAAGTCGAAGGTTGAAATACAAGTCACATTCTCGATACCTTTAATCCTATTTTGCCACGTAAGTGAGGCATAAAAGTTCACCGCAGTCGACCATATTTTCAACATGGCGGATTTCTACATGTCAAACGCATAAGAATACAGAAATCTAAGTAAAATTTTAGATTATACAGGAATTTCATACCTATAGATTTATGATCAAGATCTGTATACAGTTTTGCATTCAAAATATGATTTTAGAAATGATTTATCAATGAACTATGGTGAAACGAGAATTGTGTATGTGTGTTATTTCACGTTTCTTGTCGTGAGACGGGATTGCATTGATTTAAAAATTAAAAAAAAAGTTAAATGGTTATCTTAAACAGAGAGTCGACTTTCTACAGCTGATGTTGGACGCCCATGATGTTTATGAACAATACATCAAAGAAAGTCACACCGAAGAGGATGAGTATGGCGTGAAACTCGTCAAGGATGGAAAGTCAGATACACACGATTTTCACAAAGGTTTTACAAATGAAGAAATACTTGCACAGGTCAGTAAAGTATTTTACGTAGAAAGAAAAATTAAAGAATGCGAAATAATCAAAAGAAATTACACATTCATTTGCGAAATAAGTGAGAAGTAAAATTAATCGTCAACTTTTTCTTTGCGAAAGTTAATCAGTAGCATCACTATTTTGCTATCGACAGTTGAATTAGCTCTGCCATAATAAATTTCCCTGATATGTCTGGCAGAGTTTTACACAATGCCAATTTTCTTCCATTCTCAGTCACTCATATTCTTCCTTGCTGGTTATGAGACAACGAGCACTCTAATGAGTTACGTTGCTTACTCCATGGCAACCAATCCGGACATTCAAGAGAAATTGTGCACCGAAATCGATGACGTGATGGCGAACCACGAAGAACCGAGTTACGACGTTGTATCAAAGATGCCATATTTGGATATGATTGTCTGTGAAACACTGCGAATGTATCCGCCTTCCTTGAGGTTAGACACGCATTGATGCCCTCCATTATTTCAGCAATGAAATTACTTTTGTTATTGTTACAATAATCAATTGGAGTTATAAGCTTACGGAAAAGCATCGACTGGAGTTTTGAGTGTCAATAGTCCAATAAAGATGTTCCTTTACAAATCCGTAAAAGTTAAGTTTCAAGATCGTACTTGAACCAATACGACTAAATGTAACACTGTATCCAATGTACGGTTGTGATTGGTGAAAATTGAAACATGTTTGTCAAAATGTACATCTTAAATTTAATATACTGCATCTATGCTGATTTGATGCACCTGGATATAGTGCATTAAATACATCGTTTGTAAACAAGAAGGTCGCACAGGAGCTGTTCCGACGACCCCTGCCTTGAAGTGATGAGAAATGAAATCTGTGGATAATGTACTCGAGAACCTATTGCAGAGAATATGAACGCTTTTAAATGCCGGGAGAAGAAATTTAAAGCAGTCGCTGAGGCTATGAAATTTTGAAACATAATGTGCTTCAAATTTTGACAATTCTGTGACATATATTTGTATATTTGAAAACGCAGAGGGTTTTCGTACCATCAAGGTCCGCAAACTTAGGGTTTTGCGCTACAATCAACCGTTAGGCTGTTGTATGTCATTTTAGTCATTGGTATTAGCAAATAGATACAGATGCGTATAGGATTATCTTTTACATCTGTTTTCAAATGGATTATACAAATATAAATTTTAAAATGATGTTCTTAAATTTTGTTTTTTCTGGTACTATTGACAGGTTTGACCGGGAATGCAATGAAGATGTCACAATCGCTGGAATAAACATCAAGAAAGGAATGTACGTCACTGTATCGATCTATGCAATTCATCACAATCCAGAAATCTATCCAGAACCAGAGAAATTCATCCCAGAAAGGTGGGTATGTTTCTCACAAATATTCCGGATCATGTCAGTGTCTGTCAAATTTAGGATAAAGCGGGGACAAAGGCACTTTCAGTTGAGGATTGTTTATCTTGGTGCAGCATCAAATTAGGGATAAACTATTTGAGGTTCAGAATGGACGAAAATGTGTTGAATGGTAGATTTCCCTCATTATCGTACCACACTACACAAGTAGAGGTATATATAGATAGACAGATATATTGGTAGATAGATAGAAAGTTCCTGATAGATAAAATGGCTTAATGATTGATTGATCTCAAAACTTCTCCTTTGTTCGTGTTTATGTAATTAAATCGACATCGTATTATTCATATTAAGGGTGCATCCCAAGGGGGGTAGTCTTCGGAACTCTGGTCAAAGGTTGCCAGGGACCCCTACTGCCGATGTAAATACTGTATTGAGGGTACATTGGCGATTGATGAAAGTTGAAACATGTTTGTTAAAAATGTATATTGTAAAATTTAAATGTTGCAGCTATGTTGACGTGATGCATCTTGATATCATCCATGAAAGACATTGTTTGGAAACAAAAAAGTCACACACGTGCAGGTTCGACAACCGCCTCCCTTTAGCGTATAAGCAAAGAAATTGAACTAACCTGTAAACATATGGATATGTATGACATCTGTATAACTGTTAGTTTTATTGAAATAAATCATAAAAAGTGACACAAACGATGTAATAAACTTTCACAAAGGTTCACCAAAGAAGAGAAAGAGAAACGTCATCCTTACGCATGGCTGCCATTTGGAGCTGGTCCTCGTAACTGTATCGGAATGAGATTTGCCTTGCTGGAAGCTAAGATCGGTTTGGTCCGTATATTCAGAGATTTCACTCTGGAGCCCTGTGCTGAGACTGTGGTATTGTAAATTTTGAATATCTTAATTTATTATTTTGCTCTGATAGAACCCTAGACCACGCTATCTGTGTTACAGAGAGCTGGCTCTGTATTGATCTTCCAATTTATGTATCCAGTGACAAAAGATGAAACACAAATTCTCGTTTCACATTTTTCAGTATTTTTGTTCAGAGTATCATCAAAATTGTGCATGTGGTCCTCGCCCTATAAAAACCCAACAACAACACACCAAACCAAAACAAACAAAACCTTCGACCTTTGAACTTCTCGACTGGCCAACAAAGTCTCAAAATATACAGCTAACATTATTGTTTTGTATAACTTGGTGTGAATTTATGTTTTTCACATGCAGTTAATGAAGTCAATTAATTCAATTCAGCGTTACATAATCAGTGCTGAAGATTCGGTATTTCAATGAGATTTTGTGGTAGACAAACTGTAGATGACAAGATGATCAAAAATGCCAATTGTGCCGAAAGTAAGTTGCAGTCGAGAATTCGATTTGCTCAGGCAAACATACCTTTATCCAGCAACCAACTGACTAACAACTCATGAGAATTTAAAATGTAATTTCTGTCGGACATATGCTTGAACCGTTATCTTTTTAGATACCCATACAGCTTGGTAAGACTGGATTTTTGTCACCGGAAGGTGGCGTCATACTGCGTGTGAAGGCAAGACGTTGAACAGATCACTGACGACCGCTGAGCTGACGACCGTTTTGATGTAAACGAACAGTGGACTAGAATAACTCACAACTTCAACATATTATGCATGCGGCTACGGCGAGTGAAATATTAGAAACTCTTGATTTTCCTACTCCATGAAATAGTCAGTCACAACACTGATGTCTTTATAAAGATCACATACGAACTGCATCTTCTTCTGTTTGTCTCGAGCTTGTAAGCTAAGGGAATTCGATTAAACTTCCCTTCTTCACAGAAAGAATACAGAAAGATCCTGATACTGCAATTTATGATCTCAGCAGGTTTTAGAGTCAAATAATTTTGTATCTACTTAAAGTGTGTAATTTCAGGATTTTTTAAATATTGTAACACTTGTTTCTTCTACAAAGCAATGTAAGAACACACGGAGGGATAGCTGTATTTTGTCTGAAACATGGCGCCCTCTATTGTGGAGGAGTAAACCGTGAAAAACTGATCATCGTCCACAAGGCGATAACTGTATACCCCTTATGAGTGGCTCATTGTCTTCTATCATAGTTAACAAATAGTTGTGTGAAGTAACTGATCATATTCACAGTTTATTACACATTTTGAAATATTTGCAGAAACTTTTGTATATTCTAGAAATGATGGACGCCAGAGCCGACTTGAGTGAAAATAGCAGAGAACAACGCATCGGCAATGTGACCACTGTAGACCACGATTGGAACTAATTTGGGATAATTGGATTTTCATATTTTTTAAACTTCTCAAAAGTGTTAGCTGCTTTATAGCTGATTGTTGCAATATTACAAATTACTCATAAAAACAAGTGTGTACCAAAAAAGGAAAGCAGATGAGCTTACATTTGCAGGTTAAAAGACATTACTTCACCATTCAATTATCCCAAATTAGTTCCAATCGTGTTAGTTAACAGTTAGAAGCTTAACAGTTACAGTCAGATTGATCTGCGAAAATCTTTAAGTTATCGCGTCAGTTAGTTGTTGAATGTCACATTTTGCAGGGAGATTTTTGATGTTCAAGTAATATGGGGGTCTTTAAACTCCACCAAAATATGAACAAAATCTGAAGAGTTTCGGACTTATTGTCTATGGGCTATTCAATAAACTGCGGGCATAGCCGCAGCAATATCTTCCTTGCACTCAATTTGTCAAGCAGAAACATAGCTTACGACCTTTGTCACTTCAGAACAAGTATACAGACTATACGAAACATGCAAACACAGTTAAAGTTTAGTACGTTTAGTGATACATAATTTCTGTCAAGCGTGCATTAGTAAGCTAGCTTACGTTGCTATTTTTATGATTCTTCATTTATGATACTGGGTTTACATGAGGATAGAGTACTCGGCGTGTTTACCGTGACCACTATACTGAAAATCGAATAAAAGTGCGACTAACCATATAAAGTCATGCATCGACCGATGCTGCGCTCGTCACGATAAGGATTGGTGAATGCGGTGTTACGAATTAGGTCAGTGACCTCTAAGGGAGCTTTCGTTTTTTACGGGGAGGAGGGTCGATGGAGTTAAGCTATAAATGAAATGCAAAAAGCGACCCCCTCCAAATAAAATTTCTAAAATATGATCCCCCCAAAGTCATCAATTGTAAAATGTGACCCCAAAATTATATCTGATTTGATTAATTAACCCTTTGCAGCCTATGGTCCTGGGGTGAAAAACAGTGAACTTTCAAAGAATCCTTTTCGAACTGTACAAATAATTACTTTGGTGAAATTCCAATATCATATTTGTTGTTCACATCTGCTCTTTCAAACACCCTATTCTCATCACGTACATTTATATTAATTGTCGCACATTTGTAAAAGCACACTTTTAGCTTGTTTTGTATCGTAAAAAATTTTTCATAGTTTCCTCATAGACTACAATGTATAGTGAATTAATATTTCGTTGAAATTCCAAAATCGAATTTTTGAAACACACATGCACTCTAACTCCCTAAACGTCTACTCAAGTACATTAATATAAAGAATCAAGCATCTATATATACACAGGTTTAGCTGTTGTATATTGGAAAAAAATTGTTCATAGTTTCCATCATACTATTATTATGTATAGTGAATCAACGTTTTAGTGAAATTCCAAAATCAAATTTGTTGTTTAAATGCATATAATTAAAAAGTCAAAAAATCTTTTCAAACACTTCATAAAACTCTATATTTACAAAAAATTGAGCTATTTTCCCCAGTATTCAAAGTGTCATAGAAGTTATATTAGAACATGGCATGACACTTATTTCACTTGGTCAACATGAAAATTTTTATTTTTGTGAACAAAAGTGCTCTTTTTTACTTATTATCACCTTATATAAAGTCAGGTTCGTATTCGGATTTATATAGATTTAGTCAATTCTGTTGTTTTTTGCCATAACTCCATAACAGACCTTCAAAAAATTTGACTCCCGAAAAACAGTTTTGTAAAAGTCAGCCCCCTGATTTCGACCGACCCCCCCTCCCCGTAAAAACGAATGCTCCCTAAACAAACTACACCTTCTTACAAGATGTCTGGATCAACGTTTCTAGTAGACTTCAGATAATTGAGAATAAAATTTTGTTCTGATCTTCGTCTTCTATCCACTTTTACTGTGTTCAGGTCGAGCGGTCTGAATTTCAAAGGGCGTATGTACTACGTGTTGTTGAAGCAAATGTGAATATTGAGATTGAAGGTGCATTGTCTGTTTGACAAAATGCACAAGTGACTATTTTCCTGTAGAGTAAGGCCATTTATGTTTGCAACAGAATTCAAATAATACATTATTTCCAAAAAATACTGCAGAGTTAGATAAAACGTCCTGTACAGTGGCCTTTAGCAGAGCTACATGTATCTTCCTGTTAAATGATTGACCTTTCGCTAGCTGTCATGGAGTTATAAGGTAATCCTTAAAACTGATACACTGGTATTTTGACCGGACTTCAGGTCAACTCTGATCGAGTCATTCAGCTTGATGTTTCATAGACTCTCACAGCCCCTCGTCGGCTTCGCCATAGTCCATACTAGCGCCCTCAGCAGTTGAGCCGATCGGTGAGAGTCGCTTGTTAGAAAGACCGTTGAGGACGCATAACTGCGTAGCGAACGAAGGGGCTGTGAGAGAGTCTAGATGTTTCAATGCCTGAATACTGACTTAACAGTGATCGAACAACACCAACTTCATGTCGGGTCAGAGGTATTCGGGTATTAACAATAACATGTATACGTCGGTGCTTGTTTCTACTCCAATACATAGACGTGAAACAACCTCTTAACCAAGTGCTGAATTATTTTGACCTCAGAAATTGCTTATGCTTGCTATGTTATTCCACAACCATTTGACATTGCAGTTAAGCTGCCTGCTGTTCTATTGTGTAGTTTCTCAGTTCCGGAACTTCTGAACTCTTTGTGCACATAGTAACGTGTTGTCGTCGATATTTATTTCAACATGCCCGAACTCCGTTACCAATTAATATAATTATCATTATCGCGATTAATTTTAGGTCACGAAAAGGTCTTTCCACTTAGACTTTTTTTAGTTAATTATAGATACATACCAAAGGCATGACAAAAACAAAAACGAAAACAAAAACAAAAACAAAACAAGGCATCATCATGCTCACGATGCATCACGTGTAGGGGTTACTGTCGGTCAGTTCATTGTCAGTCGTTACAAACTAAATTCAAGGGTAAAGCAATCGATATTGAGCCAGATTTCAAACCAGTGGGTTATTAACATTCAAACATGCGAAGACTGTACTCGTTTTAACCATTGCGGAAAGGACTTATCTGATTGCATTTATCCATACCTATTTTACAAGTAGTAAGCGGACTTATCTGATTGCATTTATCCGTACCTATTTACAAGTAGTAAGCGGACTTATCTGATTGCATTTATCCGTACCTATTTACAAGTAGTAAGCGGACTTATCTGATTGCATTTATCCGTACCTATTTACAAGTAGTAAGCGGACTTATCTGATTGCATTTATCCGTACCTATTTACAAGTAGTAAGCGGACTTATCTGATTGCATTTATCCGTACCTATTTACAAGTAGTAAGCGGACTTATCTGATTGCATTTATCCGTACCTATTTACAAGTAGTAAGCGGACTTATCTGATTGCATTTATTCGTACCTATTTACAAGTAGTAAGCGAGGTTTAAGAAGAGTGAATAATGGATCAATATAAACAAACATCCGTAACATGTATTAAGCAGTCCTGTATTCAAGTGGACCGACGTGATTTCACTTGTATTGTGAACATTTTGAAAAGATTTGAATAAGACGGTTGACATTGAAATGTCGATCGATTCATGGTTTGTCGAAACATGGTCAGGATTGCATCAGGGGAGGGTACGCCATGTTTGACAATGCCATGTTAACTCTATTACCCGCGTAAGTTAAAAACTAAAATATAAGCATCATACTAGTGAATTAGGTGATCATGAAAGACAGAAAGAAAGATTGTAATGAAAATATTATCTGGAAAAGGTTCTTAGCGTTATCTACCATTTTTATTTTAACAAAAACCAAAACATAACAGAGGTTGACCACAAAGTTAGATATCAAATATCCGAAACTATATCAAAGTAGATTGAACGAGACACCATATACAATAGATAAACATCAGAAACGTGGTACAGAAGAACATATAATCAAAATACAAATGTTCATAAAAAGTTGTATATACTCTACTCAAACTTGATAGTTCTTATATGCTCATACATCATAATTTTTGCGGTGACCACAGGTCATTTTAGGACCGCTGTACCAGTCCAAATTGAGTACATTCAGCTTCTATTTTGAGCCAAAGTACGTCATTTCAATGAACATGCAAATGAGCTAATTATGATATGTCACTCACATCATGAGCTTCTTATCTGTAAGCCACGGTAATCAAACTTTTGCATAAATAAGACTATAACAGTTTGAACAAAGTAAAATCAAATTTCCGTGATTCTTAATCACAGAAATTCAATCAATAATGCAAATATCAGTCAAATACACCAAAACATAATCAGATCTATATCACGCGCCGACTAAAAATGCGAAAGAAATGCGAAAATAGATTAATTTTATTAGTAGCTTGTCTTCTGTAAATGTCAAGACATTATGATGCAATTAGATTAAGACATCTGTGTGATCAGCCATGCAAATAAATCATTAATTAGATCGAGACAAATTATCAAAAGACATTAAGAATCAGCATCTATTATGGTACAGCTCCAAAGGTATTGTCATAACACTGTCGATGTGCATGTACATTGGGTTCAAATATCACTAACAGCCTTCTCAAGAGAAAGATGTGACGAAGAAATTGACGACAATCCCAATAATGGCTAACAATCTGGCACTGAAGTCAAGTCTGTCAGCTTTCGTACCCGCATTTGCATATATTTTATTCGTGGTCTTGTCCTTGTCATATTTATTATGACACCATGCCTGAAAGAACAAAACATTGGTTCACGAAAAAGTTAATGAATACAAGTTACTGCAACCAAAATTACAAAAAATTATTACTCGATTATTTGATTAATGTTGGGCTTTGTACTATTTAACACAAATCAAAAGAATGAAATTGAGAAGAATGTCTAAAAATCGAAAAGAAGTTTCAAAACAAAGTCTTCTTTTGACTCCTCTTTGGTTTAAAAGTAACTTACTTAGAATAAGTATGCATTAACATGCATTAATTTCATTCTGTGGTGGCTTCTTAAGAATCTTCATGGTACGCAGTACCTTAACACGCATGTCCGTTTACAGCTATGGAATACGCGCCCAAAAATTGTAGCCTTGCACACAGTGTCCAAATAGAGGCAATCACATGGATATCTGAACTACTTTCATTTAAGACACGTTTCTATCTACAAACGTTCCATTCTATGCGACAAATGTATTAATTAGCTTAACTATCTCTTCGTTTCTCCCGCTGTCACTGTCACTTTGGCTGAGCAAGTGTAACCATGCTGCTTCGTCAGTGTTACCGTACCCTATGCTACTGTAGTGTCTGTTAGAGTACAGTCCGTTCTCTCGTGGAGGGACTGTGGTTAGAGCCACATTCCACACTGAGACGCATTATCGAGGGCCTTGTGCAATATTGCCCGTGTTAGAGAAATTAATAAATTGTATCTGTGAACCTACCCCGGAGGCAAACAGAAGGCCCACAAGCACTTGAAGTACCAACGATATACTGGTCATTGCAACTAAGAGGTGGTAAAAATCTGCTTCTGGTCCTCTGTGAAGGACATTTCTTAACACTCCGACTTGGGATATTATAACGGCCCCATCCAATAGTTCTTCATCTAGTAATCTTGCTAACTCCAATGTCGGGGGACCCTCCTGAAGCAAAATCAACATGGAGCAAACAAATACAACAATTTCAATGATATTTTCACTAAAGAGGCTGTTTTGAATTGTGCATCAAAATAGACCTTGCTCGAGAAGAAAAAAAGGGGTTGTTATCTTGATGTAACAATTACTTGACAGTTGGGTTGAGTGTATTTACTACTTGCTTTCTGAGATGCAGCTGCTGCTATGAATACAACCTGTCAGTAATACTACTACTACATGTACTGGAGGCTGAATGTAAAATTCTTACTAATTTTATACATTTGAAACTTTATTTGAACATTGTCAAGTATCCTGTACCATTCTGCACGATCGAACAGTGTTTTTGCAGACTGTCTCTCTCGTATGCCTGTTTTGAAGTTCTAATTATTCGTATCCGGATCAGCAGAATTTTTTTTTTCATGTTTCGACATTTAATGAGGCACTCCCATTTGGTAACATTTTTTAAAACACATTTTTTTTAATGCCAACGGTCGATATTTGATGTTGCGACGTCGGCCGCTATGTATCAACCGCACTTATCTGTGCTAGTCACCTATGCGAATTCTGGTGAATCAGCAAACTTTGTTTTCCGTTTTTCTCCAAGTCAGTAAAACCCGGCTCATGACCGATCACAGACTCGAGTGGTACTGTGGCGTACAGCAGCGTTAGCGTAGACTAGTACTCCATAGCTTAATTGACAATGGTTCCAGTGCCGAACGTTCGATGTTCGGAAGCTGAATTTAGGTGGGCCACCGGAATTCAAACTTTTACTATTTTGAGGACATATTTTTATCAATATCTCGTGATCCGCGCGCAGTCACCACGTCAAATTTCGACCGTTGGCATTAAAAATGTGTTTTAAAAATGTTATCAAGTGGGAGTGCCACTTTATATAAAAAACAACGCACAAAATTGTGCAATTACTTCTTACTAAACTACTGACAGACCCAAAACAAACGCGTGTATTTTCGAAAACAACGCACCAGTAACTGTACTTCATGTTAGATTTTCTCGATATTCTACCCTTGTTGACATGTCTCCGCTACTGAAATTATGAAACGTTTAATTTCCCAATCCGAAGCTATACGTCTGATTATTGTATCATGTACGTGTTCTTCATTTGTCTTGTTAAGAATACCATTTAGTAAAATGAAACCGTACAATTTTGATAGTGAAATTTTTTTTTTCTGAGACGAGAGCAGGAAACTTTACCCAGTACTTTCTATTTTAACCAAGAATGATTTTTTGTAAGTAGTGTCGATTTGTAATTACATCAGGCCCACTAGTTTATCAAGACCGAATTGATAAATTTTAGTCTTTGTTCTGAAAAACATGTCGCATGTTGGTAGTTTTATCAGTAGAATGATCGATTTGTATTATTCTGTGTTGACGAAAACCACATGGACATATCATGTAGATCACTGCAATTGAAATATTCATTACAACTTCACAAACTAACCACGAACAATCAAAACATTTCTGTATTTCATAATTGTCACTGCATACAAGGTATATACGTAACGACCAATTTTCCGTATATTTTGATAAAAAACCCAAAGCATAAGTCGTAGTCGAAGCAATAAAATGGCCATTTTTAGCTCACGTTTTCACACGTGGGCTAAAGTCATAGCGATGTCTGTCTGTCTGTCTGTCTGTCTGTCTGTCTGTCTGTCTGTCCGTGTGTGTGTGTGTGTGTGTGTGTGTGTGTGTGTGTGTGTGTGTGTGTGTCTGTCTGTCTGTCTGTCTGTCTGTCTGTCTGTCTGTCTATCTGTTTACACGATAACTCAAAAACGCCTGAACAGATTCAGGTCAGATTTGATACACAAGTACCATATGCTACTTGCAAGAACTGATTAGATTTTGGTTAGTGTGGCTTGCATATTAATGAAGTTATGCAATATCATTTTTTTCCGTACAATGGTTTCCCTATGGAGACGGTAATGACAGTGTAGACATATATCAAGAAATACTACACAAAATTTCATGAAACTTTTCACAGATGACAATCTCAGAACATTATGATGATACTGTGAGTGTCATGTCAATTATCTGCTCATTTGCATATTTAATGAACTTTTGTTATTAGTGACATAACTCTGAAATTCCTGCACCAAACGTGATGATATATGGAACAAATATTGATCTGATATATATAATTATACTTAGATGCATTGGACAGTGTCAAGTTGATAAATAGCTCATTTGCATATTTTATGAAGTTTTGTAATTAATCATATAACTTCGATATAACTGCACCAAATGTGATGAAATCTGCTGCAGATACTGATCTGACTAATATCTAACTGTGGTGTAAAGCATTTAGTTGTGTGAAGATAATTAAGGGTTCATTCGCATATTTAATGAACTTTGTAATTAGGTATATATCTCTATAAATTACAGAGCCCAAGTCAGTGACATCTGGTACAAATATTGATCTGATAAATATCTAATTGTATTGACAAGTATTTGACAGTGTCAAGTTAACAAATGGCTCATTTGCATATTTTATGAAGTTTTGTAATTAGTCATATAACTCCAAAATAACTGCACCAAATGTGATGAAATCTGTTGCAGATACTGATCCGACAGATATCTAATTGTGGTGTAAAGCATTTACTTGTGTGGAGTACATTTAGGGTTCATTTGCATATTTAATGAACTTTGTAATTAGTGATATTACTCCAAAATTACTGCATTAGAATTGATGAAACTTGCTGCAGATATTGATCTGATAAATATTTAATTGTACTAGAAGCATTGGGCGTGCCAAGTTAATGATTAGCTCATTTACATATTAATAAAGTTTTGTAATTGGTGATTTAAGTCTGAGAGTGTTGTGCTAAAGTTGATGAAACATGTTTCATATAATGATATAACAGATATCTGATTGTTCTTATTACACGCCTCACACGGTTGTCGATTATATTGGTATGAATTGGGTTTATTGACAGGAATATTGAACATAATACAATTAATCCTCGTCAGAGATAGTTACTCTGGCAGTAGAACGTATACACGTCTAGTCTTAACTATCAGTAATCTTCTGCCACTCCGCGTCAGTGCTCAATTGAACTGCTGTCAGAATATACAATGTTTGTCTTTGTTCTTGTGTTTTGTTTAGTTATTATCTTAATGAGGTCTGCAAATGTTGCGTAACATCTCCTTGCTCGTTGTTCTGTCGCTTTAAAATGAGACAGGTCAAAGGTACAATTGTTTTACACAACTTTATAACAGTCAAAAAGTATGCAGTAATTCATGTCATACTATATTATTTCATGCGTCCAATAGTGTCTAATCGATGTCAATACATATCAAGTCATCCGCAGTCAATTGCAATGTTTGACAACTAAGATTGTAATTTTGTCAAACTCAAAATCTGTACACGTCATTCCTTCTATTCAGAGGTCACATTAGCAGGTCAAGTTGTTGTATTGAGTAAATGCTAAAATGTTCTAGTCTATTTACTGGATATCCAACACTCTGTGAACGTACTTCTTTCTATAAATGAACCTGTTGTAAAACACGTGAGCATATTCAGTTCATATCTGGTTGTACCAACTTACTGTCTTTGGAATTATGAAGTGGTTGGTAACTTTGCTGTTGAATACAAAGTAATCGTAAGATAATTGTTAAAACATAACTACTCGTTGCTAAACACCGTGATCTTTGCTAAATATGCTCTATTTATACCTGTTTTTTATGATATCTAATTTGAATTTATAAAAATATCACGATTTTGGAGACGAGAAATTTAGGAAATAGGAATATAACCAGACCAAGTCAAAGTTTCACAAACACGCTTTACTTTCTTTAATCACACTTAAATCTGCAAAATTAATTTTGCAAAAAAATAAACCTAAAACTTTTGTGGATATCTTACCGTGGCCGCCCCAGCATGACCCGAGGGATGAGCCCATTTCCGCCGTCCGCCATCTAGCAGCTCAGTCTACAAAATATATTTATATATAAAGAGAACAAAATATAGGCTATGTGAAACAATACACAAACAGCATTTAACAAAATCAAACTAATTTGACAAACATAGGTATAACAGAGTGAGCAGTGCACACGCTTTAGACATGGCCGAATATCATTGATGCCGTTCGTATCAACGGCCAGAGCATGTACTGCGCATGCGTACAATCTCATGACGCTTTCATTAAACCCTCAAACCAATTGGAAACCCGATATGAACTGAAAATGCGCACGTGTTTCATTATATATTGCAGTTATGTGTAAATTTGAACCTTTGCCACATGTTTGCAACTTCATTAAAAGTATTATGATCAACATAATGAACAATATTCACCACAGATTAATTCTAAAAGGTCATGAAGTATACAAATATGCAATTAGCTGAAATAAAAATAATGAATTTCTTTGACTGCTGTCATTGTATCACCACTTTATATAGCAAGTGTAATTACCTTTGGCCAAGTCCTTCAAGCCATATATGCCAAACTGTGAAAGCTCATTAGATATGCAAATTATAAATTAGCTGACATGAAAATGTGAAATGACTTTCCATATTGTTTTAACCTGGTATAATCATCAATGTACATAGCATGTTTTGCCAACTTTGATCAAATAAATCCTAGTATATATCCGTAATTAGAAAAGATCATTGAAAATGCAAATTACAAATTGGCTGAAGAAAAAAATGACTTTCAATAATGTTGTATCATAGTATCTTTAATGTATATAGCAAGTTTCATCAACTTTGGTCCAGTAAATTCAGATATATATCCCCAATTAACAAAGTTCATTAAATGTGTAAATTAGGAATTGGCTGAAGAGAAAATGCTTAATGACTTTCAATAATGTTGTATCATAGTATATTCAATATATGTAGCAAGTTTTGTCAACTTTGGTCAAGTCAATTCAGATATATATCCCTAATTAGGAAAGTTCATTAAATATGCAAATTAGGAATTGGCTGAGGAGAAAATGCTTAATGACTTTCAATAATATTGTATTAAAGTGTCTTTAATGTACATAGCAAGTTTCATCAATTTTGATCAAGCCAATTCAGATATATATCCCTAATTATGAAAATTCATTTAATATGCAAATTAGGAATTGGCTGAAGTAAAAATGTCTTTTGACTTTCAATAATGTTATATCACAGTATCTGTGATGTATATAGCAAGTTTCAACAACTACAATCAAGTTAATTCAGATATATATCCCTAATTAGGAAAGTTCATTAAATATGAAAATTCGGAATTGACTGAAGTAAAAAACTGAATGACTTTCAAGAACCTTGTATCATAGTAGCTTCAATACATGTAGCAGGTTTCATCAACTTTGGTCCAGTCAATTCAAATATATATCCCTAATTCGCAAAGTTCATTAAATACGTAAATTAGGAATTGTGTGAAGTTAAAATGCTTAATAACTTTCAATAATGTTAAATCATAGTATCTTCAATATACATACCAAGATTGGTCAATTTTGATCAAGTCAAATCAGATATATATCCCTAATTAGGAAAGTTCATTAAATATGCAAATTAGCAACTATCTTTCATGTTACCCCTTAATGGTTCCCACTGCTGATATATCTTGGTGTGATCAACATTTGTCGCAAATCTCATCAAATTGTGTGCAGTCGTTTTTAATGTATATCCGTTTTTTCTAAAATCATTAATTATGCAAAAGAGCAACAAGTATGCAAGCCACACCCACCAAAAACTAATCAGTTCTTGCCGTTTGCTAACTTAATCTATGTACCAGATTTGATTCTGATCTGATCAGCCGTTTTTGAGATATCGGTCCAACAGACAGACAGACAGACAGACATCGCTGCGACATATGCTCATGTGTGTGAACACGTGAGCAAAAAAGGAAACTGAAGCGCAGTTGGGACTGGTTTTGCAAGATAAATTGCACCGGGAATTAATACCACGACAAAAGTGAACTCGAAGAGCAAATCAATACTGAGGACATTACAAAGTTCTACAACGAACCCAGATATGAATAAATAGACTGTATGGAAATCAAGTTCAACTGAAAACACCGGGAAACGTTTAAGGCCAGGGGCATTTTTGAAGTCTCAACATACTGCCTCTCTTCATTCGCCATCAAACCTAGGGTTGTTGTTTTTTAAATTGACAATTTTATGGCAGATTGTCCGAACTTTACGAAAAGTTTAACGTTTTCGTCCCCTGAGGCGTGTCAAATTCATTCAGAGTTCATAATCACTGTGTCAACATACCTTAAGACTTATAAGGTGTTCACGGAGGAGTTGAAGAAGTCTTGACGTAGATATTCCAGAAAGTGAAATCTTGCAAACTGTGCCTGTTACATCTTCGGCCTCAAACTTATCTGATGTGTGAATTTACATAAGGCTAAAGACATAATCAACATATGAATGGTGCAATATAATATTGACCAATGACAATCTTCAAAGTAGTGACGTAAATATCGTAAACTTCTGTCCTTAACGACAGGAATTTATGATGTAAACAATGAACAAATGCGAGTATTTGACGCAATTTTCCGGTCAAGAACACGTAAAGGCCGTATTGATAAACCACAATATATGCAGATCATGAGCATTTACTCAATGACACTTAGTAAAAATTGATATTATACTTGCCACTATACCTTTAGTGAGCAAGGGGGCATATGAATAAAAATACACCAATCAACATAATTAAAAATATGTAAACATAAATTTCACCGGGGGATTCAGACAGCTTTTTGGTTATGTTTGTGTATTTGCTAATTAGAGCATGACTCAAATAAGTTTCACGCGTCAGCATCTTTATTATATGAAATAAACTGATATGACCAAAATATAAAAGCAGCAAGAATGCAAACATTTTATATACTTGAATGTTGTCAAGCTCGAAAATCGGAGGTCGTTGTGGCAGAAAATACATTTATTAATCAATTTTGGCCCAGGCTATAACTCTGACTGGCCCTGGCAAGCCGACTAGGGCTTGCAAATTCTTTTTCATAAAATGTTGTTTAGCCAGTGATCCTACATTTCAGCAGTTAATGATATCGGCTTTCATAAGGAACTGTTTTCTGACATATACCATAAGTTTGCAATGTCAATGAAATTTCCAATCAATGAATAGCTGACGTGAAGCACTCATGGTCCGGTCATTCAAGTTAAGCGATACAAAGTGGAAAAGTACCTTAAAATTTTATTCCAAATTAGCCAAAGTAAAATGTTTAAAATTTCTGACCACTGTGATATAATTCTGTCATCGATACATATATTATGTTTCATCAACTCAATTACGTAGCGAGCTTCCTAAATGTTAGTCTTGTCCATCCAGATATGTATACATCACTTATTGCGAAAGTCATGAAACTGATGAATCACCTTAAATCAATGATATGTATTTTTGGTCAAGATAATAACTGACATTTATATGATCTGATGCTGTCATTCTGTAACTTTCTAATTTTGTTAACAAATGATCAAGTAAATTATCATTAATTTTGGAAGCTATGCCTGCAAAAAAAAACTGAACTGTTCTTGCATTTCTCAAGACATAATTACTTATCAGATGTGATTCAAATGTTTATATGTATGAGGTAAAACAGGTGACTTGTACACCAGGATTAATATTTCCGCTCTCAAAATAATGCAGTGAAGCAAATATGATAATTCTCACAAATAAATGTAGTTTTGCATTTATAATCAAAACACTAAGATGTTTTATGTCGTCTTCATCGTTCGTGAGTTGAAATTTCGTTGGTCTTGACTTACAGTGCCTTTTTTCACTGATATTCATAGTATCACTGACATTTATATTCGTAAGAAATAGAAGTAAACCCGTATTCAATATTTTCACCGTCGTTGTGATATTAATCATAACTCACCTTCCATGAAAATACAAGTAATGCGATCAAAATGTGTTTTCCATACTTAGCGCGTGCTAGTCAGTATTAAGGCTGTGATAATCATGCGTATGGAATTAAGGACACTTCTTGCCACAATAGTAAGATTCCATGGGTAAAAATGCCTATTGATCACGCACATGATTATCATATGAGAGATATACCGTAACGACGTCATTCAAATGAGCGAAAACAAACGTCTGAACAATTACCCCGGGAAAGTTTGTCACGGCCTGTTACCATGGGTTTGACAATAACACCCTACAGTGTAAAACCATACCATTGCTGGAATGTCCATAAGTCATCCTAATGGAATATGCTAATGACATAAAATTATTATTGTGTTAGTTTTCTATACTTACGCCTACGTTACGCTGCTTTAGACATGATCAGGTCGCAACATGAGAAAAAATGTTTACGAATTATGTCGGATTGAGCAACTTTCAGCATTTCGAAAAAAATGACCCTATTCAGACCTTGAATAGGCAGAACTGGTCTAAATTTATGAGCCAGGACAAACGACTATACATTATAGAAATTATCCTAGTTGTGTTGAAATCAGGTTACCTCTATTCATTAAAAATACTGACACAACATCACTGCTAGTTATGTATTTTGTATATGGATTATCTAAGGGGCAAGCTAGTTAGAGAAAACCCTGCTAAAGGTGTTAATAAGTCTACATTATAGTATGCAAATGAACCGTCGACCACACTAAATTCATGTTGCAGAGCGAACAAGGGCTATCTATGTAAATACAATGCGGCTGCAATGCATGCAATGCAATTTATTCATAGTAGACATTTGGTAATCTTGCCGTGAATGTGAGAGAGCACACCAGCGATGAACTATTTTTTTCACCGATCACGAAACTGCCCATCATTTGAAATACGGAAATTTACGATCTTTTTAATGCGTGCAAACATATTCTATACTGGCCTTTTCACTTATAGGCACTGTGTTGACAAGGTAAAGAGCGAACGTTTCACCAGGCTTTAGAAAGTACGATATGAAACTGTTGTCGATATAAGAAAATTCATAGTATACAGAATTCCAAAATTACAGCTATCAGCCCTTACAGGAGCTTATAGTCCATGTATTCATGAGGTCATGCTTGATTGTACATTGAAAACATGCCAGATAGCTACACTGTTATGGTTTATCTAACACAATCACGCTGATCAGATCAATTAATATACTAGACTGAGTACAATTGAGGAGAGCGCTCGTTAATTGCCTAAATTTTATTTTTTTATGTCTTAATGGTAAAAGTTACACTTTCATTGTGTGTTGTATAGTATATAAAAGGTTGAATATTCTTTAAAAGACCGTAAAATTGTGATGTAACCGCATTTCGTAGTAATAAATACAAACCCTATATGACTCATAACTTGTGCCTTTTAGAAGTGATGACATTTGATATTTGTGAGAGAAAAAAGAGAAGATGTCAGTCACATGTTCCAATCCAATTCATTGGTAATGCATCTCAAAAAAGTTGACCCTGCATAGTTAGGTAGAGATGCCAGCTAACAAGCCTGTACCAGATATGAACTAAAAATGCTCACGTGTTTCAGTATAGATTGCAGTTGTTTGTGCATTTAAACACTTGACACATGTTTGCAACTTCAATGAAAGTGTTATGATCAACATCATGAATTATGTTCATCACAGATTAATTCAAAGTCATTATATATATATATATATATATATATATATATATATATATATATATATAATATATATATATATGTAATTAGCTGAAATAGAAATACTGAATTTCTTTGATTGCTGTCAATGTATCACAACTTTATATAGCAAGTATAATTGGCTTTTTCCAAGTCCTTCAAGCTATATATACCAAACTATGAAATGTTACTAGATATACAAATTATAAATTGACTGACCTGAAACGCAAAATATCTTTCTCTTATACAACATAATTATCTCATCAATATACATAGCAAGTTTCATAATTTTTTAGGCTCCTTTCCAGTCATATCTCTAATTTGAAAAGTTTGTTAAATATGCAAACTGCAAGTTTTGTCAACTTCTGCCGTGTCAATCTAGGTGTGTCCCTAAATAGGAAAGTTTGTTAAACATGGCAATTAGTAAGGAGCTTATCTAAAACTGCTAAAACAACTTTCATGATTGCTATATCATTGTATCTCAAATATGCATAGTGAGTGTCGTCAACTTTAATCATGCCAATCCAGATATATATCCTTAGTTTGGAAAGTTCGTTCAATATGCAAATAAGTGATCAGCTGAAGTAAAAATGCTTAATGACTTTCAATAATGTTGCATTATACTATCTTCAATGTACATAGCAAGTTGCATCACTTTTTGTGAAGTCAATCAAGATATATAACCCTAATCAGGAAAGTTCATCAAATATGAAAATTACGAATTGGCTGAAGTAAAAAAATGCTAAACGGCTTTCAAAATTGTTTTAACCTAGTATCTTTAATGTACATAGCACTTTTCGCCGACTTTGATCAAATTAATCCAGGTATATATCCCTAATAAAGGAAGGCTCATTAAATATGCAAATTAGAAATTGGCTGAAGTAAAAATGCTAAATGACTTTCAATAATGTTATATCATAGAATCTTTAATATGCAAAGAAAGTTACGTTAACTTTGGTCAAGTTAATTCAGATATATAACCCTAATTAGGAAAGATCATAAAATATACAAATTAGGAATTGGCCGAAGTAAAAACGCTTAATGACTTTCAATAATGTTATTCTCAAAGTATCTTAATATACATATACCAAGTTTCGTCAATTTTGAGTCAGTCATTGAGATAGATATCCCTAATAAGAAAATTCATCAAATATTTAATTCATCAAATAATTAATTTTTATGTCATACCTTTATGTCTTTCATGGCGGATAAATCCTTGAGTTATCAACATTTGTAGCAAATCTCATCCAATTCTGTGCAGCTGTTTTCACTGTGTGTCTATTTTTTTTCTAAAACCATTAATTATGCAAATGAGCATGAAATATGGAAGCCACACCCACCAAAACTATTCAATTCTTGCCATTTTTACAAAAAAAACTGTGTACCAGATTTGATTCTGATCTGATGAGCCGTTTTCGAGATATCGGGCCCACAGGCAGACAGACAGACAGACAGAAGACGGACAGACAGACAGACAGACAGACAGACGGACGGACGGACAAACACACAGACACACAGATAGACGTATATTGCTGCGACTTAAGCTAATGTGTGTGAACACGTGAGATAAAAACATAAATGATATTACTTTGAAATTCACGTGCGAGAAACAAAAACGACTTCTAGATGTACCTTATCTTTGCTCAGAACAAATATGCAAAAGTGGAAGTCCAATTCCAAAATATTGCTGGTAACCTTTGCTGGTTTTAACTGATGGTTTAAGTTTGTATGTAGAGTTGAATATTACCAACATGGAATCGTGTATAGTGCATGTCATTTTGGAGTTTACTGTTTCAATCTTTGGCACACATGGTTTTTTGTATGGCACACCCAAGATTTAGTGTTCAACAGAAAGAAATACTTGACCGAAATGCAACAATTTGTCCAAACAAACACGATATGTTTTAATTTCTGTTTACACTCAGAGCATTCACATCGTGGTATACAATTTGAATACAATTTAAAGCGTGATGTAGCAGTCATAACTGTTGGTCTGCAACACCAATGTTCATAATCGTATCTTTTTATATCCGTCACCTTGGAGTATTCCATTGACAGAGAGAATGCAAAACACACAGGAAAGAATGTTAATCAACAGAAATTCAACCAGAATTATCAATCAGTAGTTGCAAAATAGAAGAAGGGTAGTGATAAAGTGACTGGTTGTTTACCTCAAGGATCATATCTACAAACAACGAAGAAATTTCGATTGCCGGCCATGACAAAAAAGAACATATGCATAACTCTTTGGAAGACCAACTCAGTATTGCCTTAAAAGCTATCTCAGTGGTCGACAAATGCTATTGCTAGATGTTGACGTTAAGTTAACAGAAACCAACAAAACTGAAAAGCAGTAGGTAACAACTACAGAATTCAAAGCATGTCTCAAGCAGACCTGGTTATCAAGAATATGTTTGTTAACAGTTAACCTTACATTGCAAAAGCGACTCAACTTTCAAAGCTTGAAAGTAATGAATAATCGTGGGGACAATCGCCCTTTCTGGTGCTCTCATAGAGGCCATCCAGATGAACCCTTGGGGTTCTGGTAAAAGAGAAAGGTACAAACAGTTCTACATCTGGTGCAAGCATCTGCTCAGAGAAATAAGACAGAGAGTGGCGCACACTGCCATCAAACAAGATGATGACTAAGAGTTTGCCGTCAAAGAAATATTTCGTCAAGGTCCTAGAGACACAGAGGGAGAGCTTCAACTCACCCTCTGGTATATACAGAAGAGTGGGCTCAATGACTAGACGGATTCAGAGTAGACAGGCAGGCACTTGCCGTTGGCTGTAGCTGAGTTTTTTACACTCTCTATATACCAGGATGACCAGCTCCCCCGACAGTTTCAAGTTCAACTAGGCTCTGCACAAAATGGTCCTGGCAGTGGATTAGATGTGGGCACCGCATGTAGGTGATCTCAAGCCACTGGTGACAAGGCTAAATGACAAGTACAAAATAGTTTGTCACCCACCCCAGAGACATATAAAAGAACAACGTTCTTGCCAACAGCTACATAAAGTAGGCAAAGGCTTGGTAGGCCTTCTTTCACATTACTACTGGCATAAGGAGATAAACTTCACTGTTTGGTGTGCCAAGGCCGGTTGTGACAAAACGTTTAAAGACCACTTGTTGATCTCCATCCCATCCCCAGATCAAATCCCTTCTCCATTTCCATGTGTATTTCACCACCAGGCACATTCACCATGTGACTGCGGTTTCACTGCCTGATGTTTTGTCTTTCAAGATTTGGAACAATCCAAATAACAAGGTCAGTTACAAAACCTTCTGCCGGGAGTTCAGTTACATCAGTAATAACAAAGACTTCAGGTGCAAGGGAGACCTATGGAGTCCAAGGCAACGGGTACCACAGGCCCCTTTCTCAGCAGAGGAGCAAAGTTCAATGATCAGGACTTTTTAAGAGTGCTAGAGATACAGAAGGGAGAGCTTCAACCCGCCTATAGAAAGGTATATGCAGAAGAACCGACTCAACGGCTATACTGACAAAGATTAAGTAGGCGGGCACTTGCCAGTCGAGTTTTTAATGCTTTATATATCAGCAGGACGGTCAGCTTCTCTGGCAATATCAAGGTCAACAAGGATCTGCACCCAGTAATCCTGGTGGTAGATGAGGCACAGGCAATGCCTGTAGGTGATCACAAGCCACTGCTGATGGGGCTCAAAATCTAAGTGACCAGTACAAAATAGTTTGTCAACCACTCAAGAGACGTATACCAGAACAATGCCCTTGGAAACAGGAAATTAAATGAGGCAAAGGCATGGTTGCCATCCCTCACATTTAGTACTGGTCCCAGCTGATAAACTTCGCTGCTATGGCTGGTTGTTGCAAAACTTTGCATGATCACCTCACGATCCCCCGATAAAATCCCTTCTCTGTTTCCATGTGTTTTTTTTCACCAATAGGTACATTCTCCATGTGAAGGTGGTTCCTATGCGACAAAGGTAGTTACAACACCAGGGTTCAGTAACATCAGTGGCAACGTATAAGAGGGGGCAAACAGGGCCTTGGCAAGGGCTACATGTATGTCAACCACAAAGGTTCTTTGCTGAGCAAAGGATCAAAATTCAACGGCAAGGACTTTTTCATCAGCCCTGACAACAAATATCTTTATACCAAGGACTTTTTCGACCTGAAAAAGAAACATACGAGGCTGGCCAGCAAGCTGGCCCACTACAGTTTCTTCAGAAATGATGTGGAAGAAGAGAGTGCAGCTTGTTTGTCCCCGCACATGGCCGGGGGTTTGTATACTGCAGCAGAATCCCAAGCCGAATATGAAGCAAAAATTATGGGAGAGTTGGTCTTTGTAGTGTCTCTGGGACGGCTGTTAAAGTATTTGCAAAAAAGGTTCCTCTGTCATTATAGGGTGATGGACAAAGACAGACACTAGGATTGAATTACATAAAATGCAAGCATGCCTGTCCTCAAGCCTACCCGCTGGCTGTGGTGCAGGTAGCTTGCTAAGAGGGGCTTCTTCCTTCTCCTCCTCCCCTCCTCTTCTTGCTCCATGGTATTCTCTTTACAAAATAGTATAATTTATGCAATCCTGATACGCAATTGAGGCAGCGGGGAAAATCTGCCTTTCAATTTATATATTTACATATTTAAGGATGACATGGAAATCAAGACCCCATCACCACTTTGTACGATAGACCTTTGTTAGTAGGGCTTACAGTTGTCTACTTGATGGGCGCAGAAAAAATACTGAAGACAGAAATCAACAACCCTTGGAAACCCACCTTGAACAGAATCCTCTAGGTGTCGGGGGCATTATGACTGTGGCTGTTACAACAAAAACTTGCATGAGCAAAAAATCAATATTCCCAACAATCCCACTCTTAGAGTGATGCAAAGCATTGCAGCAGCAGTTGTGATGTCAGTTTTTGAGCGATTTTCAATGCGACCTACTTCACCAGTGGCAACGTGCTTGCACAGAAATTGTCTGGCCAGGAGTAAGCCCTCAAAGAGGCGAGAGAAAAGCCTGCTAGAGCATTGGAGAAATTAAATCATGACAGAGAGGTGCGTATAGAGCAGACACAGCAGACCCAAAAGTAGAAAAGACAAACAAAGGGTCAAAGACACAAGGCTGAGAGAGGGCAGACTTTGACAGGTGAGGACCTACAGCTCTTTGTTCAAGTGATGGGATGCCCGATCCTTCTATGGCTGTGAGCCAGTTTCCTAAGTACATTACGCCAAGTACTGGACAGATAAATGGAAATTGGTCTATGTCGTGACAGTCGTGGTCGGTGGCCTTATGGTGCTTCTCCTTTGATTGGGACAAGTCACTTGCTGACAGAAGGCTTATTGTTTTTGAGACATGTGCACCTTGACCTAGTTGGAAAGCCTTTCTTCAGTAGGTCACTTGCTGCTGACTTGCCATAACTTTCTGTAGTTGGAAAGGCTGTCTTCAGATCACTTGCTGCTGGATTGCTGTCAATTTGCCACATGACTTGCTTTTTCTCTATGTCTTTCAAGAGCAAGACACTTGCAGTCAGCCTAGTGGAGGCGATGGCCCAGCTGTCAGACAGAAGAATGACAAAGGCCACTCGGCTTCAACTTTCCATCCTCCTCCTCAGGGTCCTGCCACCTATTTGAGGTAGCTGCTTTGATGGCGCTTTTGTGGCCATTGGCTTTGCTGTCCAACCCTTTTTGGGCAATCTAGCACTTGCCGTCAAAGGGGACAGAGAGATCTTGTTTAGGTGCTACCTGTAGATGCTGTGGCCTATGGAACACAGCATGTCCATGCCATGGTGGAAAGTCTATCTGCTGAAGAGGGCGTCTTTGAACTGCTCGTGGTGGATGAACGTTTTCAGCACACTTTTTTTCATTCTATGGCCCTCATGATGACCGCTTCCCCAGCTTTTAGCATCGAGAACATCGTTGGGAACAGGTTCACATACTCAGTGATTGGGTGCCTGGTGCACTCATCCTTCATTTTGCCCAGTGCCATGTGGTTCTCTTGGCCGTAGATCAAGTGATCTTGCAGGTAGTTTGTCATGCCACTGGGGCCCAGAACCAGGCCATGTCCTGGTAGACTTCCTCGGTTAGAACCTGAAGAGGAGGGAGTCTGTGTCCATGTAGAGCAGCTGGCAGTGCTCCCTGTACTGGGCTTTCATCTTGTTGTAGAAGAAGTCGTACGTGTGGAGCTTCATGAGATCCAGGATGCTCATGGCCACATACACAGGATGGTTTAGGATGAGCTGGTGCTTGTTTAGCTGGACCGCTGTGAGTTCATCATCGAAGATGTCAGCTCAATCATAGGCAAAGCTGTCCAGTGGGCGCTGAAGCTTGTCCTCCTCTTGTGCATGCAGAAGGCACACGTTTACTCACTTGCAGAGGTTCTCCATGATCTTCCCAAGGATGGAGTTGTTCATCAGCTTGTAGAGGTCCTTTAAATTTCCAAAGCTCTGTGTTCATCCAGATGTATGGCTCCATGAAGGGTTCTGTGGGACTCCGGGGCATGGCAGCTCTTCTTCAGCTGCAGTCCCTAGGAAAGGTACAACTGCAGGGTGCAGTAGTGTAGGAAAAGGTGCTGTTTGCTGCAGAGGTTGAGGCAAGCATTTCAACCTCAGAGGGCGCCCCATCCTTCCAAGAGCCGTTGCTGGTAGGCTGACAGCCACTCTTCCTGAACCAATGTGCGTCTGGAGCCAGAGGATAATCATTGTGAGCCTCATGCACCTTGACAGGGAACTTGAGGTAAAACTTGAGGAAGTCGCCTTCAGGTCCGCCCTCTAGCATGTCGAGGTTGGTGGTGATGGTCGCCTGGAGCTATCAACAAACATCCATTCAAAGTCCCCTGTGGGCACCGGCTGGTCCATTACCATTCATAGAGGTTGTTAGCATACAGGTTGAGTAGGTAGCTGTTGGGCTTTGCCATGTTCTATCCCTCCATCATGGGGTCATTGGTCTTTGAATATTTTTGACACCATTGAGATACCTTCTTTAACCCTTGCTCGATGAAGAAATGCAGGTTGTAGTCAGTAAACAGATTTAGCACGACCCCGTCTTTTTCAGCAGTGCGTCCCAGGAGAGACCAGGGCTGGTGTAGCTGTGGGCTGAGTCCAGGCTATAGAGGTGCAGCTTTGGTCTTTCACAAGCTCTCAAACACATTTGACAGGACGTCTGTAGGATAGTACAGGTTATGGTAGTCCCCAGAGTGCAGCAGACAAAAGTTTTCTAGACTTCTCACATGTGGACATAGTCCACCTGTTCGATGCCTGAGACAGACAGCTTGCTGCTGAAAGCCTTTTTTGGCAGGAGCTCAGGCTCAGCAAAGCATATTAACCATCAATATACTCATAGAAGTTGACGACTTTGGAACACAAGACGGTGTGCTGCCCTTTGAGGGCTCATCTTTACCATTATTAGAAGGCCTTGGACGGGTTGGCTCCAAAACCTTGTCTGGGGAGATAAACATCAACTTGGCACTGTCAATGAACTGCAGCGGCCCAAGGGAGAAGGAGATATATCTTTTGTCTTATTACTGATTCAAGTGATCTTCGTTCTACTTTCGAGATAGCCTGAGTCAGGAGATTTGAATCATAGCCCTGCAGGCTGTTAAAGACGACCGGATACAGGCATGGTTTTGGGCTCAGCCACAGTTTGAGGTTGCAAGTGTTGTGGGCCATGCCGCAGTACTGGCCCGTGATGGGGCAGTGGTTGCTGACAGTCTCCATCAAGTGGCTTCTGGCATATGTGGCAGGTCGTGGTGGAATGGTGGGTCTGCCAGTCCTTTAGGGTCATTGGCAAGGCTTAGGGTAGCCAGCAATGCCTTGATCCAGTACTCCTCTTCATAGACATTTCTGAGGAAATGTTCTGCCGGGTTTGGTTCTCTGTACTCCATATGGTGGTTTGTCTAACCATCGCAGCATCCGACAACATGGCAATACCTGAAGGGCTTGTGCTACTGACTCGTCCAAGTGGTACTGTTCATGAGGTCAGGCTCAGGGACCTCAACCTTGATGATTAGGCCCCGGAAGTTAGCTTATATCACAAAGGGGCGATGAGCTGCTTGTGGTGATTCTGGAAAGCAAGCTTGTTTTGCCCTCTCCCAGCATCTCTACCATCACAGCCAACTTCCTAAATCCACGAGCACTCAGGCTCATGGGCCTCTGGCAGGTCCTGCCTTGTGTAGCCATGGAGACACAGTATGCAGAATTCTTTGCACCTGTTAATCTTGTTTTCTTGGAAGAGCAACCAGTTTAGGTATTTTACCAAGGTGTAGTAGAATTTCCAAGGCGCCTCGAGAAGCAGCAGGTTGCTCATTGATGTTGTAAACAACAACTGTGCTATTCTCCAAGCCAAAGACATTGATGGCTAGGCTCCTCTTCTCCCACCTTGCCAATCTGGCTGAGAGGAGTGGAAGTGTTGACACCAGCAAAAGGCCTTGTCCAGGCCATCTTTGGTTGGGTATTTAGTCAGCCTTTGAGGATCCCTCTCTACAGGAAGTAAAGCCGAGTGGAGGGCTAAGTGGAGGTAGTCATCATCTTTGTTTTGCACATTGATGATCGCCTTCTTTTTTCAGGGAGTTGCTCGTAGAGGGATGTACGAGTCACTTCTTAATGGCTGGTACTGGGCGATGTCCAGCAACAGGGTACTTACCGCTTCGATCACCCAGCCTGAACCCTTCTGTGTCCATGTTTCTATCCACTCCAAAAGCCTGGAGATGGCCAATTCTAGTGCCTCGTCTATCCCTCAGGCCGTCTGGATCCCCACTTGCCTATGACAGACGATGACTTCATATAGGTTTTTTGGTGCTACCCACTTTGCCTAGTCTGAGGTGGACCTTAGCACCAACTGGAACTACAGGCCACCTAAATCCATTACCTTTAAGCACCTTTCAGGCTGATCTGGTGCCGTAAATCATCCAATAAGACATGTATGTCTGCCGTGAGAGGATTACTATTGGCGATATCCACCCACCAGTTCTGGAGTAAGTTCTGTATCACATGATGCTTGTCATTGAGGCAAGGTCATCCCTAGACTAGGTCCTAAGTTATTAGCCATGGTGGTGTGTTATACTTATAGGCAATATAATTGATATGGTCAATTTAGGTATGCATATGATTAATGACGTGTGTTATAAACATGTAACACAATGCTTACTTGAATAAATTTATAACACAATGTTTACTTGAATAAATATCGCCATAAGACACTTTCGATATTAGCTTATTTACAGTTGTGATAGTATCTCACTGACATGTGAGCACATCACTTTAGGTAACAGGTTTAAGATATATACCACTTTGTCTGCGTCTCTAACGGCTTCGGCGTCGTAGCTAGGGAAAACAGGGTGAAATGTAAATACTGTGTATTAACTGTGTCAGGCTAAATAAAAGGAGCAAATCAAAATCAAATGACAATATGCCCGAATGTTGCCGTATGCCAAAATGTGCCAATGTACATGTGTGCCGAGCTAGAACATTCTGTTGGTTACCTTGATTGACATTATGAATATATGCAATGACACGTGAATCAGCAGCAGTCGGAGTGCCGTTAACGTTAAGTGCCGTTTAGTGCCAGAGCTTAATTCTGGTGTGCAACACTTGCAACACTCCGCTACTAGGTATTATTTATTTTCTTTCTTTTCTTTCATTTGTATAGTGTAATGAATGTAAACAGAACATTTCATCAACTTTGGTCTCGTCCTTCAAGTTGTATTTTTATATTTTTTATAAAGTTTTACCAGCAAAAACTGTTCTGATACAAAGTACTCACATTGTACACTCATTCTATAAATGTATAGACTGCTTAGTTATATATATATATATATATATATATATATATATATATATATATATATATATATATATATATATATATATATATATATATATATATATAAGCTTAAAAGTATATGTTTCAATGTGTTTTAGGGGTAAACAATCCAAGTTGCTAGAAAGTAAAAGCAATTATGAAATAAATATCAAAAGTTTAAAATTAAGGGCCCTTGAAGGATTACATAGTATGTGTCATGTTTTTAAATGTGAGCACTATGGCAACACTGTCAACATACACCATTGCCCGATTGAACTTTGGCCAATCCATGCGTAATGGATCTTTGAATTCGTGCAACACAACACTCACAAATGGTACAAACGGTCTAGATTTACGTGAAAGTTATGCTTCATTACACTCAATAAGGAGACCATGCCGATACATGATAGCGCGGCGGGTATTTCGTACATTTATCTTGCAAAAAGTGAACGTCTTCTTTCATAAACTCCACAGTAATAATCTAAAGACGAATTTCATTTGGACGAACACAATAGACTGAGGAATGAAAAAGAGGGCTAGATAATTTCCAATTGCTAAATCCTGTCAGAGGGTAAAAGTGATACTCTCAGTCAGAGTTGTGAAGAGAAAATATCAGGATCGACGACTATTGACAAGCAAGAGAGGAGCAAACAATAGTAGGCTAGATGTCAGTCACTTGTTCCACTCCAGTTCACCGGTAACCCCGCATAGTTAAGGTAGAGATGCCAGCACACAGTTGCCCCATGGATCGACCCACTTCCCTCAAATACAATGGTTTTAAATGGTATGGACGAGATACATATCGAAGTCGCTGTTCTCATGATTGATAATTTCTTTGTATCAGTACATTCATCCTAAGTAAACAAAAACGCAGCATGGGGCCAAGAGAATTCTCAGTAAAGAAAAGTTTGGAAATGAGTCAATATGTATTGTAACTGGTGTTCTAGTACTTGAGTTTTATTGTGTTTATGCAGAAACACCATGACAGGAAAAACGTCAGTAAGTGTCCGAGAAAAGGCGACTTACGGATATATCAAGTCTTTATTCAGGACAGAGAAGAAAGTTGATTGTAAAATTGAAATCCCTGTCCAAAATATTGGCATTAACGTTTAATTAGTCGTAAACAATGATTTTCCTTGTACGTACAGTTGACATTATCGACATGATATTTTTTAAGTCTTGTGACAACGTTAAACTTATGCATCTCAAAAAGTTGATCCGGCATAGTTAATGCAGAGATGCCCACCAGCAAGCTGGTCAAATAGTCACCACCACGGATCGACGCATTTCCTTCGAATGCAATGAATTTAAGGTCGTAGGCGCTTCGACATTGGAAGACTTAAACTTTCGCACAAACTCTCCTCAATGAAACTTCAACCATTGTCTTACTTAATCAAGAATAAAAATAAGGGATCATCATGCAAAGTTTGAAACTGGAGAAACAAATTATCTAACAACAACCGATTTTTGAAGTTAGAAATGGTCGCTACCCCTGTGTAACGTTTATGATGGGGAAAAATAGTTTTCAATTAAAAAAATAAGATGGTCCAAATATTTCTTTCTCCAAGAGGCCTGAAGTGAGCCCTCACAAGCGGTAGATCAGAAGAGAATTGTATAAATTTGGGAGTCCGAATATCTGTCCCTGAGATGCATTCTATTATAATTGAATACATGTAGAACTTACTTTTCTGGAAATTAATGCTTTCTTTGTATCTTTACATTTACTTCAGTAAATTTCACCGTAACATATTGTCAGAATTTACGCAGCATGGGGCTTATAAAATGCATAACAGAAACGTTTGAAAATGAATAATTATGTATCATTAGTACTTGAGTTTCATCGAGTTTGCGCTGAAACACAGTGAAAAAGAAAACCGGGAGAGTTAAGTGTAGTGTGCTTGAAAAGACGACTTCTAGATGAATTCAGTATTTGTTCAATACAGAGATGGATATTGGTTGTACAGGTGGAAACCCCTGCCAAAAAATATTGCCGCTGACATTTGCCTGCCGTTCATAACATGGTGAACTTTGTAAGTACCGAGGGACTTTAACTCGATGAAATTACTGGTATGAAACCAACTTTAGTGTCAAGTTGTGCTTGCATTACAATATACTGACGGTCGGTTTCTTTATGGTCGGATACAGCATTATTATGAGAGCATTATTAAAATATAACTGCTCGTTTCAAAATATAGCCATTTACTCCTTTTATATCTGTTTCTAAATATTTTGTTTTGCAGAAATATGACCGAGGAGAATAAAATCTAGGAAAAAATAAAAAACAAACAAACAAGGTTTTCACATGCATGTTGCACTCTCTTGCATGGTCTAAAATCTTTTCATTTAATTTCGTGAAAAATTAACAATTAAATCTCGTTACTATGCGACCGCTAGGTGAAGACTCGCTGGTTAACATGGTCGCTATTGTCTGTTTATCAAGTATACCCAATACATTTTTTAAAGGAAAGAAGCATGGCACGTCATACTCAGCCAAAATAATTGTTTACCTCCGAAATGTTCAATGTTAACACAGTTTGATTCGTTCAAAACAAAATCCAGTCATGTGTAAGGTCATAGAGAGGTCCTAAAGAAACTATTCAATGGATTACCCGAAATTAGGTTATTTTAGACTATCAAAAATTAAATTTATTTTATACACACTATACAATTTATATATATATATATATTTTATCGGTGTTCGTGTTCATCTTGATCGACAGAATTTCCTCTAATCGCTTACAGAAAACCAAGAACATCACGTTGTCGCCCACGCGCAAGTGGGGTACGCAGAGTTCCCCATTTCTACTCCCTACAAGAGAAGTTACAATGTCAGATCTCGTTGTTATCCACACTACATACCTTCCACGATCATCAATTATGACTAACAGTCAATTACGGGGTATACTTCAGGAAGGGGTGTTGAGCCAAAGGTATAATTGTCTTTCTGGTGCACCGATCATCTCTCTCTGCTCCAGAGAAGGAATAGTTGTATCCGGACGTCGCTTTAATTGTCCACATCGCAAGTCAAGAGAGAGGATGATGTATTTTTCAAAACTAATACGGTATTTCATAATAAATCTGTTTTCCCGGTTTTGTCCGAAGTTGAGGAACGATCTCTCTATCAAAGCGAACATCGTCAAAAACAAATACTGTGACACTCAGCAAAATAATAATCTATCCGCGGAGAAATTGTAAATTTTAACAGTGCTATGACTGTAGTGCCAAAATTTGCACAATGGCCCAGGGTCACCTTAAACGTCCAGTTGCACATCGGCGGCAACTCCTTTAGTGTTTAATGAACTTGGCGGGAGAATTTGTTGATCTGGGATTTTGGCATTGGCGTGTTCAAATCATGGCAGATTCTTAACAGATTTCTCTTGTAAGGAGTAGCAAATGCGAACTCTGAGTACCCCACGTGCATGGGCGACAACGTGATGTCCTCGGTTTCATGTAAACGATAGAGGAAATTCTGTCGATTGAGATGAACACGAACGTGGAGATAATGTATATAAATTGTATAATGTGTACAAAATTAATTTAATTTTTGATAGTCTAAAAAATAACCTTATTTCGGGGAATCAATTGAACAGTTTCTTTACGACCTCTCTATGACTTTACACATGACTGGATTTTGTTTTGAACGAACCAACCTGTATTAACACTGAACATTCAGAGACAAACAACTATTTTTGCTGATGAGGTGTATTTTTGTTTTTTATTTCCTGTCAAATATGCATTTTTCTTCCATATAATTGATCAACATCAATGCAACGTTACCACAATTATGATCATACAAGGTCATTTAGGGGTCACTAAAATTTCTACGAAAATATGCATATCAAAAGTTGTCATCGATTGCAAACAAGTCAATATATGTTGGTAATAATGTTTGACTATTTGTGTTGGAACATCATTATTTGGGAGAAGAAACGGTCATGAAAGTTGAATAACACACACAAAAATGTTTTGCATAGCCGATCTTCTTTCCTCCTGACTTTTCTCGGCAGGTGAGTTACTGGTGAGCCAAGGCGATCACCTGACGATCTACGCAACAGCCTTCAACTTAGCTCGACGGTCTGCTGATGTTTAATCCTTCAATTTATTATACGTTTTGATACTTACATGCCTACATACTTGGAGCAAGTCTACACCATGGCATCTGTTAAGATTCTCCCATGATTTGAACACGCCGATGCCTAAATCCAGGATCACCACATTCTCCCGCCAAGTTCGTTAAACACTCAAGGAGTTGCCGTCGAAGTGCAACTGGACGTTCAAGGTGAACCTCGGCGGGAGGCAACCACACGAGGCATTGTGCTCGGGTGCCCAGAACCCAGTCAACGTTACCGAATGTGCGTTGTTTTGCGTAAGGCTTTTAACGTAAAGCTTTTAAGAAATGATGAACACTGCTTTCAACATAGGGTTAATTATTTCACGATGCGGTATTTTTATTTTGTTATTTACAGAAAGTAAACATGATCACCACTGTCGCCATGTAGATTCGCCAACAAGTCTGGACATTTCACCAACGCCTACGTTCGTTCAAGTAGGCCTAATCTGTTTTCTTGGCATGTAACTTAGGCACTATAATACAGATCCATGTACTCCTCGTAATTATTCACTTCAATCAAACCGAGTGACAGCATTATCTTATCGCCCAAGCGCAACGTGTCGCCAAGGATCATTTCATCTTGTGAATTTGTAGAAAGTTAAATTTCACATGATACTGTGTGTACCCTATTTCCAGAGATCTCATGACCAAAAGCGATGTAACACTTTACCATATGTTGGTAATATACATGCGACAGCCCTTCATTTGGGTATGCCGATGCATCGTTCTGATTTGACAAGAGCTCAAATCTGTTATGATAAAATAATGATATGGAAGGTGCAGGAACATAAACATAAGCAAAGGCAACATTGGAAATCACGGTTACATTCACGCATACGTGTTCATCGATCCGTGTTGTATTTACATTTTTGGGTGCATACTAAATCCGTCTTATTTCACTGTACACCGCTCCTAGCTGTAAAAACACATTTATACGTGTAAACTTATTATTTACATTCGACGTCTCATAAAATATTTGCAAACACGTTCGTCAGATAAATGCATATGGCAACAGTCATTCACTATGCTTTGTCTTATCAGTCCAAGGCATGCAATTGCGAAGTGGCGATTGTTAGGGCATATTGCTTTAAAATAATGATGAAAGAAGATACATGATTTTTTTCTGGAAGTAAATTACATTCACATTTTATTGCAGAAGTCGGCGAAATGACTGTCTGTCGCTGAATAGTCAATCAAACAGGTGGATTTGTCGCAACAAATGTGCTTTCGGAAACACAGAGGGCTAAAGAAACTTGCAAAATTATATCCATGTGTCAGATTTTCGGAAAAAATAAAAGTCGCAGAGAGAGTCTAACCGGAACTTGACTCTCTCAGCCCCTCGTCTGCTACGCAGCTCTATCCTCAACCATATGGTGATGCGCCCTCAACGGTCTTTCTAGCAAGCGAGGCTCACTCAGAAAAGCGATCTTTGGCGCGAAAATCTATAAGTTTTGCGTCAGTGTGGCGTTGAAATATCACAATATAAGATGCTCTGTTATGTTCAAGTATTGTGGGGTCCTAAACCACGAAAATCTGCAAGAAAATCTGCAGAGTTTCAGATCATTGTCTATGAGCCATTGAATTTGTAACGTGGCTTGTGTGTGATGCGGGTAGATTATAGTCGGCTTTGATACGTACGGGCTGGGGTAGAACGCCGGAGTATAAGAGACGGCAACGCTACACAGAAATACTCTAAGTCGTAGTGCTTTATTCAGCTGAGTTACACAAGTTACACGATGAACTTCTATGACCTACACCAGTCGTCAGGGTCACGGCTGAATGTCGTCTCGGGGCGTCGCTGGTAATGTCCCCCAAACACGGTCCATCCACGGAGTGACCGTGTCCCAAAGTTCTCCTAAAACGGTCCCTGGTGTTCTCCGTCTAACATGCTTAAATGCACAGTTTATATTGAGTCAGAATCTGCAAAGTCATGCTATAATTAACTAAGAACAATCGGCAAAGTAAAATCGCTCTTGGTTAAGCCAGAGGGACTGTGTCAAACAATGTCAAACAGGGGTAAAGGTCGTCCAAGCATCGAAAAAGGTCACGAAAACGAACACGAAGATAACGTGCAGGGTTACTGTAGGTCGTTACTAATTCACAGGTTAAATTCTAAGCAATTGTCAAGCTATGTCACAAATTAACTGCGGACATAGCCTCTGCAATATCTTCCCAGCACACACTTTATCAAACTTGAAAGTAGTTTACGACCTTTGTCACTGCAGATCAAGTATACAGACTGTGTGTGACATGCAAACACACTGAAAGTTCAGCACAGTACAGTACGTTTTAATAATTTCTGTCAAGCGTGCATTCGTAAGCTCGCCAAACGTTTAATACGTTGCTATTTTATGATTCTCCATTTATACTTCTGGTTTTACACAGGGGTTATAGAGAGTATTCAGTGTGTTTATGGTCATCACCATACTGAAAGTCGAATAAAAGTGCTACTGACCTGCATTTCGCCTGTCGCTTTGAGTTTTGACCATATAAAGTCATGAATCGACCAATGCTGCTCTGGTTATAAGGATTAATGCGGTGAAACGAAGTAAGTCAGTGACCTCTGAAACAAACAAACAAACAAACAAACTACACGGAGTATGAGTCCACGATTTTAGAAGACTTCAGACAATTGAGTGCAGAGTTTGGTTCTGATCGTAGCATTTTAACTGTTTGTTTTACTCAGTCTATTTAGGTCGAGTGGTCTGACTTGCAATGGGCGGCTACTACTCGCTGTCACAGAGTAACATATAGACAGAGTCGCAACACTTGCATGTCTTTTGTTCCATGGTCGTCTCGGTAGACTATTGGCTTTTCATATTAAAATGAGCTCCAAAGGTGTTAAACTTTTTGGAGGCTTTGTTTGTGGTTGATAATTACACGAGATTATGCGAAAAATACGACGAGATGGCATCGTACTGCCAGTCGCGTAGCAACCATAGTTACTTCGTGAGCTCTCAGGCCAGAAACACTGCTTCACGCCAATCAAAACATAACACGCCAGCAGTTTCATAAACATGTCCTTCCTTGACGCACGTGTAAAAGAGGGTATGACTGACCGTAAACCATTGAGTAAAACCAGTCAGTATCGATAAAAGACTTTCAAATTTGGTTCAAACACACTCATTATATATTCATAAAAATATGAGAGGAATTTTTAAAACGGTAAAACTCATTTCCTGAAGCTCAAAACACTCCCGTTTTCGCCAGCACGTCAATTCTGTTCAGCACCACACGACAACAACAACACAAACTTTGCCGAACATACTTTCGCTTAACAATTGGCGAAAATCCGAAAATTACCGAAGGATTCGTGGTCGGCACTCTTCGGAAAAGAGAGGCGAGAGCAACCTGAGGCGAGGCGAACATGGATGGGTTACGTAACCGCTTCACGCCTTAAACAATACCTGTTGCCACTCTATCTATCTTTCTCTATGTTGCTGTTGAAGGAAATGTTATCAGTGACTTTCTGTTTGTAAAATGTAAAAGTGACATTTTTCAGTAAATTAAGGCGATTTATGTATGCAACAGAATACAAATAATACATGCTTTCGAAAAAAGTGCCGCAGAGTTAGATAAAACTTCCTATACAGTGGCCTTTAGCAGAGCTATCGTTCGCTGTTTACTCCTCGGTAAGGAACAATAAAGTCTTGTAGACATGATATTGTTGTATTTTGATCAGATTGTGCACCCATCGTTTTTCCATGTTTTTTTACAAGATGTATAAATTTGAGAGGAAAACTTCCAACATGAAAGGAAGGAACTGCATTCGACGTTATGGACATACGTGAATAAAAAACTTCAATGTATTTCCACTAAAGCATAAAGTGGTGTTGTCTCTATACTGTCTAAATGGTAAGTAGATTGGACACTTGTATTCACAAAGACAAATGATTTGGATAGTCATCATGCTGTTTTTCATAGTATATCAATGTTGACATTTGCTGTTGGGGCTCGGACAACCATTGCTAAAAACTGAATATATTGACTTTCTTTTATCAATATACGTCAATACCAGGTGTGGTATACTTCTACTTTGCATTGCGTCGCGCATGCGATCTCTCATACTTTTGACGCATGCTTTTGATGTCACTTTTGGGTATGCGTGCGCATTGCGTGACGCATTGAGGTGAAGTGGCCTCGGGGCAAAAGTTCACAACCCATCCGTGACGATTTCCTCGTATTTTACCCTCTGACCTGCGCAGCAACAGAGAATTGTTCGGGGAATATGGAGTTCTTTGGTATTGAGGTACCTCAATCGTTGATTCTAACGATAATTGTTCTGACTTTGCTGTATTTGTAAGTATTTCATATAGGCATTTCATTAGCCTTAGCTCGTAGTTCAGACGCCATTAGCGAAACATATATGCAGAGTAGTACATGCAACCTCTCTAATACATTGCGTGTTCTTTGTCAAAATAAAGAGGTCGCTAGGCTTAAGCGGAGTGGTACGACCTAGTCAGTGTGCATGCTGAATGAAGTTGATATGTAGAACTTGATTGTGATATTGATGTTATTTGGAACTGCACACCTAGTGCAAACTTTGTTAAAATGATATAAAAGGGGACATCAAGGTGCTTTGACAACAACGAGCGCAAATTCAAATTGGAGAAAATAGCAAGTTCTATTTCAGGACGCCTGTCGTTAAATGCAAGCGTAGAGGGTACGGTACTGTGTTTGATTTTCAACATTTATTTCATTTATGCGGAGTTCTTTCAAAGATTTTACTGATCATTGTAGATGTGTGTCCGTAAGTCAGAGGAATAGCTTACAGCCGTTAGGTCAAGGCTCAGTGACTATGATAGCCTTAACCCAGGCCTAGGAGGCGTTGACGTTTCTCATTCAGACCAATTCAACAAAATTTGCACATGCACAAGGTGCGCAGTTCGAGGCAGTTCTGGCTTTTGTATTTCAAGGGTGTTTGGTTTGGGCGTTATATGTGGACAAAACCTATAGAAGTGGTATGTGTTTTCCTCTTGCATACTCTGTTTGACCTTTATCAAGATGTCGTCCTATGCCTTATTGCAAATATGTCTTGCTCTATTGAAGTGTTAGATGTTTTCAGCTTGCACACTTTAACGTAGACTTACTTCCTGTGATTTCGGTAATTTCTTGTGCACCTTTCATTGTTAACTTGAAATTAATTGTTGGGTGAACGCAATATAAGGATTTATCCCGGAATCCGGTAATAACTTGTGGATTTGCATTCAGCCCCATTGCGCAAACTCCCCACCAATACTTTTACTGTGATCTGATAATGAACTTTTAGCTTGCACGCATCGAAGTTAAATAGCTGTGCGTGAAATGGTAATGATACACGATAAGCTGTTTCTAGAGATTTATTTTTATTTACTGACTTGCACCAACTCTAATATAGGACAGAGTAAACTACTTAATCTACATTTTGTCTAAATGTAGATTCATTACATTTGACATTGTCAACTTCTACCCATCAATCTCGGAAAATCTCTTACGCAAATCGCTTGATTTTGCAAGGGAATACACTTCGATTTCTGATGAAGTGGTTGATATCATAATGCACTCAAGAAAGACTCTTCTTTTTGACGACATGACACCCTGGATTAAAAGAGAGAATAAGGATTTATTCAATGTCGCAATGGGGAGCTTCGACGGTGCTGAATATGCGAATTGGTGGGTCTGTATGCCCTCAGCACACTCGCCAAGAAATATGATAAGAATCTAATCGGCTTATACCGGGACGACGGGCTCGGTGTACTCAGGAATACCACAGCCAGCAAGGCGGAGAAAATGAAAAAGGAAATCACAAAGATATTTCATGAAATGGGGCTGAAGATCACAATTGAGACAAACCAGAAAATAACAAACTTCTTGGACGTGACATTTAATCTAAATGACGGCAAGTTCTATCCGTACCGTAAACCAAACGACCAAACAATGTATGTCCATAAACAGTCTAATCACCCATCAACTATAATTAAACACATACCTGACGCAATAAGCAAACGCATCTCATCGATATCCAGTGATAAAGGCATCTTTGACAAACACAAAGGTCACTACGACACAGCGTTAAAGTCAAGCGGGTACACAGATCAAATTGAATATGTCAAGACCAACCAATCAACGAGGAGAAACAATAACAGGAAACGTAACATCACGTGGTTCAACCTCTCCCCCTTCTTTCAGCAAGAACGTGGAAACTAATATCGGCAAGAAATTCCTTCAACTTGTTGACAAACACTTTCCAAAGGGGTCTAAGCTTCATAAGATCTTCAATAGAAACACAATTAAAGTGAGTTACAGCTGTATGAAGAATATGGCTAGTATAATCAAATCACATAATAAGAGAGTAATCACCGGAGACCAACGTCAAGATCGACCAGCTGATTGTAATTGCCGGGACAAGTCTACATGCCCCTTGAAGGGTAACTGTCAAGTCAAAGGTGTGGTTTACAAGGCCAAGGTATCAACGGGGGACAACACGGAGAAGGTCTACATCGGACTCGCGCTTCGCAATCATTCCGTAACGAAAGATATCGTCACTGCACGGAGTTGTCCAAGTACATTTGGTCCTTGAGACAAAAGAACCAGGTCTTTGACATTTCGTGGTCAATCATTGACAAAGCACCAAGTTACTCTAACATAAGCAAGCGATGTAATCTTTGTATATCAGAAAAACTGCACATTATCAACGCTGACAAATCTACGCTATTAAACAAACGCTCGGAGTTGGTTTCAAAATGTCGCCACCAAAACAAATATTATTTATCAAATTTTAACACCACCTACAAATAGAATGGTACGTCCTGTCGGGCTATGAATCCTTTCACTTCTTCTGTCTGATGATTGCAGGATGCATGAAACTTAAGTAACAGATATCATTACTTTGTACTTGAAGTAATTTTGTGTTATTATTTATATCGCTCTGCTTTAGCATCGAGCACTGTAATTTCCCACGAGGACATCTGTATACTTGGATATATATATATATATATATATATATATATATATATATATATATATATATATATATATATATATATAAATCTATATCTGTATCTGTATCTCTCTCTCTCTCTCTCTCTCTCTCTCTCTCTCTCTCTCTCTCTCTCTCTCTCTCTCTCTCTCTCTATATATATTAAAGGATCATTCAGTTTTACAGTGACATTCAGTTCTTACTTGGATGAGTGAGCCTATAGAATTTGGGGAGGGTCATTCTTTTACAAATCTGCCCTTTGGGAAGGCTCATATTTTTGTAAACTCAGCCTTTGCGGGCGGGGGGGAGCAATTTACATTTGCAAATGTTGTAATTAATACATAATTATATTTGCAATGTGTTGTTTACACGATCTAAATCTTTTTCACAATAATCCTGTAAACTGTAGCAGATGTCCCAAAGTACAGAAATTACGTCTCTTAATCGTAACAAATAATTTATAGCTTTTCCTCTCAAGATAACGCGTAATCACGCGACCATCGAAGGTCTAGAAAATCTATTTTGCTTAGAATATATTTTTGCCATTTAGTATCTAACATTACACCATAAAGGCGATGAAAGTAGCTATAGTAGAAAGTTCAGTTTTTAAATCTGTGCAGTATTTATTGAATGAGAAGGGAAATGTTGACAATTCTTCTCTTCCCTTCCCGTCATGGATTCGAAAATCGGCTGTCTGGTACAGCCCCATCCCATTACACCAAAAGTTACACCAAATCAGTTTTACGAACGCCCTCAGTAAAATCACACAAAGCTTGAAAGAATAATAGAGAAGATTTTGGTGACAGGAATTTTGTAGTTTGTAAAAGAATGAAACACCGCACCCAAAATATTTCGCCCAATACATCATATATCATAAGATACACACATCTTACATATTTGCTCTTAAGTGCATGGCTCGATTTTCAAATCACGGAGTGCAGTGTAACTGTTTCGTTGTAATGTTTTGGAGCATTTCATCCTTGTGATGTAATAATTGGATGATGACAGCGTAACCAAAGGTCACCAAAGTTTCAAGTATGTTTTGAACTATTTGCTGTGCAAAATTGTTTTTATTATAATCTGTACGAAATACTAATTCCCAAGTTTACTTTTTTCAATATGTGGACGATGAATGTCATCTCTTCATCAGCGTTAGATCATTAACATTTTTGAAAACATGTCATGTCGCTGGATACGTCGAGACTCACACACACAACTGACCAAGGGAGTGGTTTCCGTAGCATATGCTAGAGACGACTTTATTACAAACAAACTTGACACTTGACAGTGACACATTTTATGTGTGTATTTTGTTCTTCCACCCTAAAGATTCTCTACGTGGACCTACTCAACGTTCAAAACACTGGGAATACCAGGACCAACTCCATGGCCAATCGTCGGAAATACACTGCAGTTAAGCGCCGTGAGTATCGCACACTATCAACGACTATATTGTATGCTTATTACATTTATTTGACGACTTTTCTATTTTATTTCTGTTTTATAACAAAATTTCAAATTATTTTGTTCATATATATTATCATTGTCTCACTCGTTCCTGCATTTCATTCCCTAGGGCGTTTATAAGATGGACGTCGAATGGGCCAAAAAGTACGGAAAAGTGATTGGGTAATGCACACTTCATTACTATTACCATATCACGTTGTATATAATCGTACTGCACACTTAGATTTCAGTCTCATCGAGTGATACCACTTTGCATATAATACCGAGAAAAGATGAATTACAGTACAGTAAATTGACTAAAAATCGAATATGGTCTGTTCATGGTAAAGAAAGACCGATTAAGAAGCGCCCTCATCAGTACGATGCAAGTTTGTTAAAGCAACGACCGCGCAAAAACTGAGTGTCCTATATCTCTCTCTGTCAGCTTTATAGTCAATACAATCTTATTGAAATCAGATGAGAGGTGGCGACGTTAACATGTATGCTGTCTTCGTGCAGTCGTAACAAACAAACAGACGAACAAACAAACAAACATACCCAGAAACGCTACAATCTCGTTACAATTGCATTGCAGCCGAAATAGACCATATATTAATAACTATATAATATTACATCTTTAGTAGGACAATTTTTATATTGAATTTCCAAATGACTATATTGTGTGCGCTTTTTCCAGAACTTATGAAGGCCGCACTCCCGTGCTACTATTGGCTGATCCAGAAATCTGTAAACAGATTTGTGTCAAGAATTTTACGTCATTTTACAACAGAAGGGTAAGTATGCGGACTTTATTAGTGATTAACAATGAAAGCCTGCGACAAAGCCAAAGTGAACGATATCTAATGAATGTACTCTAGATCATTACATTATAAAACATTAACTCAGGTGTAATTTACGGGCAAGACAAAGTAGGAGACATCATGGCCATTAATATCTTCAGATCAGTTACGCAGTTACTCATAGACATGTATGTATACCTTATATACGCACTTTGGAATGAAATCATGCAGTACAATTCGATGTGTAAAAGACATCGGACTAATTCAGCAACATGTGAATCCATTACATTTGATGCTTTCGAACAGTCTGTGTAAGGTATATGCAAAGATAAAATGTAAATTGGGTTTTAAAGATTTCAGTGTTTACTTAATAACATTATAGAATCATCTATTGATCAAGTATACTTTTGTATTCTCGTTCCCTCTCATTCTGCAGCGACTGGCAATCATGAATAAACCACTGGACTCTGGTCTGACCATGTTGATAAACGAAAACTGGAAGAACAAAAGGAACACACTAACTCCGGCATTCAGTGGATCTAAAATGAGACTGGTAAATCTATTACTTTGTAACAGCCACTGTTTATTGCACACTGTTGACCATTGTTACCGGGATGCAGCCCACGTCCTGATATTAACAGATATCGAGTAGGTTCAGTCGATCTCTGTAAACTTCAACGTCAAATCATCGTATATGGTTCCACAATAAAAGCACTTTTTATTTGAATGAAAATGGTTAGTACTTAAATATAGCTCTGTCCAAGACGCAGGATATCAGTTCTATGTTAAGTTTGTTGGATGCTTTAAAATCCATTCACAGGACTAGCTCTGAAAGAAACATATTTGTTGCAATTATTGATAACTGTTGTTGTAATTGATGTTGTAGTTTTTGTTGCCTGTCGTTCATATACTCTTAACTCTACTTCAATGTCATTTCTGAACAAGAAAAAGCTTTCTGAGATATAATCGATTTCGCTAACTACTCATTGTATTGTTGTTGTTGTTATTGTTGTTATTTATCATTTGCTTATGTTAGACTTGCTCTGTAGTTTAAGTCACAAGTATGTCTACCTTGGAGAGGTAGGCATGCCGGTTATCACAGTTCTACTAAGGTTGGTGTGTAACAATTCATACTTGCAGATGTCTCCAATTGTAAACATGGCCGCCGATGACCTGGTTAAAATCCTACGAAAACATAGTGAAGACGGTACGCCGATCCAGTGTAAAGCGTAAGTTACCGATCACATATAAACACCAATGCAAGAGGGGTCATCAGATGACTGCAAATAGCATATGCGAGAACTTTTGGTCATCGTTGATATCCCCAAAACGGTTAAGTTGATTGTGCAAACGCATTCATCAAAAACAACATCATAAGCTGCTAAGCTTGAGAGTATTCAATATTCTGTGACCCGCACAACAGCTGATATCGGTGTTCTCGAATCATGATTGCCATGCAGTGTGATGAGAAGAATTTCTGTTTGGATTCTTATTCTGTTTAATTCAACTTCAATGATTCATTGACTTTAACAAAATGTTTAATTTTAATTCGTTGAAACAAAAATATTGAGAACATGGCATGGGCAGTAAAATAATTGTACACGTGAAAATACACCGCTAAGAAACTGAACAAAAGCGTACGTGTGAAACTCGACAGAATATTTCAAGAGTGTAGGTGCACCACGTCGAAAGTCAGTTGTAAAATAATTCAGATTAGAATTCAAATAAAAAACAACATATTTTAATGATAATAGTACATGAGAACAAGGGCAAGATCACGATTTGTTGCTCGATAAAGGGATTGTGTTGCTAAATTTGATGGTGCGCGAGCCGAAGGCAAGGGTATCATCAGTCAGTCATGAGCACCATCCAGCGGGTAGGCAACAAATCGTGATCTTGCCCGAGCTATCATGTGCTATTTATCTTATTTCACAGAGCGAAAGTTCTTTGTAAAACTTACATGGAAAAATCAGGGTCGCAGCAGAATGTGATTCACAGACTGAGAATTGCCCAGTGAAGGGCTCCTTTTCCCCTATTGCTATGCCCACAGTTGCTTTAAAATAATAAGAACGGACTCAAACAGAATTTGTAGCTGATCATACGTAATTACACTTTACTCATGAAATACATGTCGACTCGTACGCCCGATGATCATACACGTGCTTTTCAACGCTACCACAATGCACGACAAGTTGTTAAGAGCGTTACGTTAGCAGTGGTCAAAATCACTTCACACACCGGGCAACAGTCTCCATACTTTATAACCCTTTTTCAATATGCCACGTGTCAAAGTCTAACGACAATGAGATTCATAATAGCTTTTCTTTTTTTTAAGCCTATTCGGTTGCTATGTTGTAGACGCTATAGCAAGTACTGGATTTGGTGTTGAGGTGAACTCACAGGAACAGCCTGACCATCCGTTCATCAAGAATATTAAGGAAGCATTTTCGTTTGGGGTTTTAAGACGCGCCTCGTTGTTACTGTGTAAGTGCTTTCAATTATTGTTATATGGCCGTATTTGTTAGTGGAAACATCGATTATTGTAATAATAATTATAAAACAAAAATGTGTTGGCGGAGACATTTGAGGAAATTGAACGTTTTTCCTTTCATATGAACAGACGTTTATTCCGGGTCATAAGCTTAGATCTTTTTTAACTAGACTGATGCTTATACAATAGGATTAATGATAATATTCAATAACTCATGTTGATCCTGATATACAACGTCGTGATGCTCTGGTAGCATTTGATGTCTTTTTTGTCTAGTCTTGCTAATTTTTATGCCCAGTCTACTGTTTTTTTTCATGCCAACTTTTGTCGCAGTCTTTATACCGTTCTTGGTGCCAGTACTGAAGTGGTTTAACATTGGATTATTTCGTACGAAGAATCTTAAGTACTTTACTGACTTAACCGAAGAATCAGCTGAGATAAGGAAAAGCCAGGATCCATCAACAAAGGTGAGGATAAGTCAATGTGTCTTTGACAGGTGCCCCAGGATTACCTTGATTTTGCCGTAGAGGGCGCCTATAAGGAACTCATGATTACTCAACAAGGGGCCACTTTTCAGGTGCCGCCAACTAAGCTCTTCGTGCAAAAAGGTGTTTGCGCGCAGTTTTTCAGCGGGCGGGCAAATTTCAAAACTAATCAGCGGGCGGGGAGAAAAAAATCGATATTTACTGTGGACGGGGAAGAAATTTCATTATTTTCAGTGGGCGGGGAGAAAGGTTTTGACAGTGGGTACCGGAAAATCGTAGAGGGAGAGGAGAGCCTTTGTTGATAGAACTTGAGGGAGATTATTAAGCGCTTAACTGAGAGGGAAGCAATGTTCCAAGGTATACTGCTAGCTGCTCGCACGGTTTTGCATTGATCTTCGTTCCCTAGTGGTCATCTTGAGGGCAATAGGGAATTTTAGTAGTGGGGAGAGGGCAGTGGGGAGCTTGAATTGTTGTGGGGAGTGGGGAGCGGGCAGCCCATAGATACTGGAGGGCAGTGGGCATCAAAATTCAGTGGGATGGCATTTACGAACAGCTCTACTTTCCCCTCCAAATTTTAGGTCAGGGTCAAAAATAAGTAAAATTGGTATATCAGCCTTGAAATCACGTTTTGTCATGATTTTGCGAAATTGATGAAATTTACCAGTTGGCGGCACCTGACTTTTTCAATATTTCACCACTGTAACCATACGGCTAAATTTCAATCAGTCAAAGAAGTTGAGACGACCAGAATTAAGATATTAATGCAACCGTCGCATCTCTAGTGTACGATGTGACCGATGGATAGTTGATTTCAGTCCAGACGGAAACTCATGACAGTTAGATTCAAAACAAATCGATGGCTGCGCTGTGCTGTGTGTCTAACGCACAAAATAGAAACGATGCCAACAGTTACAGCTGATGCTCCTTTAATTCCCCAGTGCTGCTAACTTTTGATGTTTTTTTATTATTTTTATTTTATAAATCAATTGCAACTTCTTATTCTACTCCCCAAAGAATGTTGAAACACCCACTATTTAGCTTGTCAACTTAGCGTCTATATGTGTAAAATGCATGGTTATTGTTTACATTTGAATTCTAGTCCGGACCAGAAGTCAGTTTTCAACAATAACAATGCAGTTTACAACCATAGGGGCTGAAGTGACAAGCTGAACACTGTGTATATCAACATTCTTTGGGAGAAGAACAAGGAATTATGGTTCACATTCAAAATAAAAATGGTGAAATTATCATCAAAAGTTAGCAGCACTGCTCCTTTAATTCCCAAGTTTATTGAAACCTGCGACGCAGAACACAGAATCGTGATCTGCCATTCTAGCACAGCGCATGCTGGTTAGTATGTGAATATTTGGACTCTTTTTTTAAATTCAAAAATAGCTACAGTTAAAACAAGACAGTCAAAGTGAAGCAGTTCATGACTACAAATTTCATGAAGAACTTTTGCTCACTAGATTATAATAGCGTCATTTTCGTCTAGACTCGACCGTAGCGGCCATCCTATCGCGACATTGAATAATGTCCTTTGAGAGTGCAAGGTCAATTTACTCATCGTGTTACGTAAATTAACTTGCTGTATGTCCAACTGTATGAACAAATATCGAAATCGATCGACGGGAATGACATAAACTTAATCTGTATAACTATTTACCAACGAGATTTGATATGTCTATAGTTTTGCATAAAGTAATGGTTTCAGAAAGACTATATTATTGAATTATGATAAATCGTAAATTATACAATGTGTGTTAGTTCCCACTTCTGGTTATGAGACGGGATTACTTCCCTTTAATTTTCTTTTAATGATTCTTTAAATGATTATCTCAAACAGAGAGTCGACTTTCTACAGCTGATGTTGGACGCCCATGATGTTTATGAACAATACATCAAAGAAAGTCACACCGAAGAGGATGAGTATGGCGTGAAACTCGTCAAGGATGGAAAGTCAGATACAAACGATTTTCACAAAGGTTTTACAACTGAAGAAATGCTAGGACAGGTTAGCGTTGTGTTTTACATAGAAATAAATTAAACAATGCGGAATAATTAAAAGAAATTAAACATTGCGAAATAAGTAAGAAGTGAAATTAATCGTTAACTTTTTCTTTGCAAAATTTAATTAGTATTGTTACATCACTGTTTTGCTATCCATTGTTGAATGCTGGCTCTGCCATGATATATTTACTTAATATGTCTGGCAGAGTTTTAAATAATGCCAATTTTCTTCCATTCTCAGTCACTCATATTCTTCCTTGCTGGTTATGAGACAACGAGCACTCTAATGAGTTACGTTGCTTACTCCATGGCAACCAATCCGGACATTCAAGAAAAATTGTGCACCGAAATCGATGACGTGATGGCGAACAACGAAGAACCGAGTTACAACGTTGTATCAAAGATGCCATATTTGGATATGATTGTCTGTGAAACACTGCGAATGTATCCACCTTCCTTGAGGTTAGACACACATAGGTGCCCTCCATATCTTTTTAGCGATGGATTCTTGTTATTGATACAATAATTAAGTCGAGTTATATAGGAAAGCACCCACTCTGTTGTGTGAATGGCCCAATAATGATGTTCCTTTACAAATCCCTGAAAGTTACGTTTAAAGGCAGGGTCTAGTATAACTGCGCGCCCTCAAAGGTCGTTTGGGAGCCATACGGCCAATGTGTACACTGCATCCCTACCAAGGTACGGTCGTGATTTATTAAAATTCAAACATAGTTGTCACAACTTACATCGTAAAATTGAATATTCCATCTGTGTTGACGTGATGCATCTAGGTATCATGCATAAAATACATGCCCTCAACAAGAACGGTGCACAGGCATAACTGTAGTTTCTAAGACTCCCTCCTTTCATTGATGAGAATGAAGTCCGTAGATAATGTACCCGGCAACTTAGTGCACAGAATGTGAACGCGTTCACATGCCGGGAGAAGAAATTTAACACATAGTCGGAGATGCTTCGGCGTACCACACAGAGTTGTGCTGTTGCAGGTCATTTCCGTCATTGCTATTAGCAAACAGAAACAGGTACCTAGAGTGTTACCGTTTACATTTGTTTTCAAACGGATTATGCAAATATGAAGCGATGTTCTCAACTTCTTTTGATGATACTGTTGACAGGTTTGACCGGGAATGCAATGAAGATGTCACAATCGCTGGAATAAACATCAAGAAAGGAATGTACGTCGCTGTATCGATCTATGCAATTCATCACAATCCAGAATTCTATCCAGAACCAGAGAAATTCATCCCAGAAAGGTGGGTATGTTTCGTACAGATATTCCTGATCATGTCAGTGTCTGTCAAATTTAGGATAAAGCGGGGACAAAGGCACTTTCAATTGAGATTGTTTATTGTGGTGCATCACCAAATTAGGGATAAACCATTTGAGATTCGGAATGGAGGAAAATGTGTTTAATGGTAGATATCCCTCATTATCGTACTAGCCCCCCCAAACAAAAATTGTTTCTGGTCCTTAACATTCAGCAAAAGTGATTCGGCGACGCGGTTTTCTTTTTTCTTTTATTGTTCTTTCCATTGTTATTCTTAACAATGCTGGTTTGGCACTATTGATGTAACAGTTATTATCTGTTATCACTGACTGCATAATACTTCCGTTTTCTTTTTAGCATTTTTGGACATGCAAGCAGGGATATCGATCATGATAACTGTACTGATGAGTATGTAAACCCCCACTCCAGGTGCTGAAATGACGCGGGCGGTGACCAGAAACGATCTTTTTTGGGGGCCTTATGCTACTCAAGTAGATTGCTAGGTAGATAGAAACAAACAAACTGTCAAGTAGAATACCTGTAATTGAATGACTGATTGATATTCAAACTTTTCATTTGTTCGTGTACAGGTATTGAAATCGACATCGTATTTTGTGTGTTATCGTATAACCTAATGATTAAAATTTAAAAAAATGCAGTGAAAATGCACGGCACCTCTACATGCAAGCATGTAACTATTAGCTATATGGAAATATATTATGAAAATTGATACGATTGATGTTATAAACTTTCTCATAGATTCACCAAAGAAGAGAAAGAGAAACGTCATCCTTACGCATGGCTGCCATTTGGAGCTGGTCCTCGTAACTGTATTGGAATGAGATTTGCCTTGCTGGAAGCTAAGATTGCTTTGGTCCGTATATTCAGAGATTTCACTCTGGAGCCCTGTGCTGAGACTGTGGTATTGTAAATTTTGAATATCTTAATTTATTATTTTGCTCTGATAGAACTCCAATACACGCAATCTGTGTTCAGGAAACCTGGGCCGTGTATTGATCATTCATTGTACCCAGTGATAAATGATGAAATCGAAATCTCGTCTTACATTTCATTAGACGTTCGGAGTTTCATCAAAATCGTGGTCCTCGCCCCATCAAAAAATCCAACAGCAACAAACCAAAACGTAACGAAACAAAACCAATTTGAATTTCTTTACAAAGTTCGAGACAAAATGAGAATTTAAAATGTAATTTCTGGCTGACATATGTTTGAAATTTTATCTTTTTAGATACCCATACAGCTTGGTAAGACTGGATTTTTGTCACCGCAAGGTGGCGTCATACTGCGTGTGAAGGCAAGACGTTGAACAGATCACTGACGACCACTGAGCTGACGAACATTTTGATGTAAACGAACAGCGGACGAGAACAACTCACAACTTCAAATCTGCCATATTTGTAGACACATGAACATACGACCAGTCAAATTTCCTACTCCATGAAATAGTCAATCACAATATATACAATATATAAACGAACTGTATTTTCTTCTGCTTTTCTCGAACTTCTGAGGTAATTCGCAGAAATAATACAGAAAGATCCTGAAATTGCAATTTATGATTCAGCAGATTTTAAAGTCAAATAATTTTGTTTGTACTTAAAGTGTGTAATCCCCGGATTTTATAAATATTGTAACACTTGTTTCGTCTACAAATCAATGTAAGAACACACGGAGAGATAGCTGTATTTTGTCTGAAACAAGGCGCCCTCTATTGTGTAGGAGTAAACCAAAAACTGATTATCGTCCACAAGGCGATTACAGTACATCCCTTTATGAGCAGCTTATTGTCTTCGACCATAGTAAACAGATCGTAGCGTCAAGTAACTGGTCATATTCACAGTTAATAAGACATTTGAAATATTTGCAGAAACTTTTGTATATTCTAGAAATGGACGCCAGAGCCGACCTGAGTGAAAATAGCAGACTGCATTGTCAATGTGATTAACAGTTAGAAGCTTACACTGTTAACAGTTACAGTTAGATTGATCTGCGAAAATCTTTGAGTTATCGCGTCAGTTCGGTGTCACATTTTGCAGAATGATCTTTGATGTTCAAGTATTGTGTGGGTCCTTAAACTCAACCAAAATATGAAAAATATCTGAAGAGTTTCAGACTTATCGTCCATGAGCCATTGAATGAACTGCGGGCAAAGACGCAGCAATATCTATCAAGCACGTACTACGCCCTCTGAAAAACAAACGGCTGGTATTTGTCACTCCAGAACAAAGGTGCAGACCAATGCAAACACAGTTAAAGTTTAGTATGTTATACATAAAATCTGTCAAGCGTGCATTAGTAAGCTAGCTTACGTTGCTATTCTTATTATTCTCCATTTATGGTATTGGTTTTAAATGAGTATATTGTATTCAGCGTGTTTACTGTGACCACAATACTACAAGTCTAATAAAAGTGCTGCTGACCTTTATTTCACCTGTCGCTTTGAGTTTTGACCATATAAAGTCATGAATCGACCGATGCTGCTCTCGTGACGATAAGGATTTGTGAATGCGGTGTTACGAATTAGGTCAGTGACCTCTGAAACAACCAAACTATATCGTCTTACACCATTTATGAGTCAAACATTTTTGCAGACGTGAGGCAATTGAGTACACAGTTTGGTTCTCATCGTTGTCTTTTACCCGATTTTTTTGACTCTGTTAAGGCTGAGCTGTCTGAATTTCAGAGGGTCCCGGAGTATTATTTACCGTTGAAGCAAATATTACTATTATAATGTAGGGGACTGTATATTTGAAAAATGCAACAGTGATTAGTTTTCAGGAGAGGAAGGCCCTTTTCGTATGCAATAGAATATAAATAATACTTGATTTCAAAAAAGGACCGCATAGCACGGTTAGATCAAACTACCAGTGCAGTGGGCTTGAGTAGAGCTATGGTTGCGATAAATGATTAACCTGCCGCCAGCTATCGTGCAGGTATGAGGTATTGTAAATCATTGACTCTGAGACACTGTGGTACTGTGATGTCCAGTTTGACAGACGTTAGGTCATCTCTGATCAAGTCACACTGTCTGATGTTTAAATACCCGAGTATTGACCACAGGCACCCGTGGGCTTGGTAGTCTGCTAGATCGATCGATTTTCTGCTCGATCTATCGACCCCATACTCGATCTGCCCGCCACTGTAACCTTTTGCGTGAGCGCACGGCCGGTTAAAAAACCCCGGTCTGTGTAAATTGATAAATTCTGTTTCACACCTTAGAGTATTTAGGTTGCAGTGGTGGGGGCAGATCGAGCACGGGATCGATAGATGTGTGTACTCTGATGTCCAGTTTGACAGAGCAGATCGATCCAGCAGACTACCCAGCCAACGGGCGCCTGTGGTATTGAATCTACTGTGAAAGAAGAATATCAGCTCTATGTCGAGTCAGACGAATTTGGGTATTAAAAATAACATGTCTACGTCAGTGCTTGTTTCTACTCCAATACAAGGGGAGAGGTGCAACAGTCTCGTAAATAAGTGCAGAACTTTTGACTTGAGGGGTTGCTAATGATTGCGATATTATTTCATGACCAGTTTGACATTTCATGTACATTGCCCTTTGTTTTAGTGTGTAGTTTCCTCAGTTCCATGGGAATTGTTAGTTGTGGACGTACCGACGTTTTGTCGTTGTGTTTTAGCATGCCCAAACCCCGTTACAAATGACACAGAAGTGTCATTGTCGCGATAAAATCCAGGTCATGCAAAAGGTCTTTCCCCTTTTAAAAGCCCGCCATCAACGGAAACGCGGTAACAGGCATGAGATTGGAATTTCTAACCCTATAACTCACCTACTTTTTGTTTGATATATACCCTATCATTTTTCACAAAAGTGTAAACAGTGTGAAACATGGAAGTTTCACACCCGGCTCTCAACATTCATAGCTCAACAATATATTTCAGGATAACCTACATCGAAACACGAATGTCAAACGCACTAGTCTTTTGATTTGCATATCGCTAGTAATAGGTCAGCAAGATATCATGACTCATTTTCTGTCTCAATGTGAGCGTACCTTAATAATCTTGCTGTACTTTGACCCTATCGATGACGTATGTTCGACTTTGCAGTGACATCATGTAAGAAAGCCCTTCGCCCGTTCAACATACTACAGGTGTATTAAACGTTTGGCGTAGCATACGATGAATAAACGTATTGACTGCAACACGAAACATGAACTGATCATTTTACACTAGTTAAAAATTATGGTTATGTTTAATTATGCGTAGTCACGTGACTAGCTGTGCAAGCTAGTGCAGTGTTAAAACTTTTCTAAATTATCACTGCAAAGAATTACGCACAAAAACTTGTTATTTGCAAAAAAAGCTTCACGACATAGTCGATTATGAAGCCGCGAGAAAATGTATTTTGTACTTTGAACTACAAGTTTCGTCATTCATACAAGTATAAATATTTGCGCATGCATCTTCAAGTGAATCAGGTATGAAGTTTTTTACCTTATATAGTAATGTAATTATACACATGTTTTGCAGGGATCAACCTGTATCAGTGTGATAAGCCAACAAAAGAATATCGATCAGATTTCATCTAGTCCACACTACATCAACAGGTTTTTTGTCCTTTTAAGGAATATCTTTGTCGACCACTGCCTTAATCGTAATTTGCAGGGATTCTCCCAGACAAACAGCAAGGGGTCACTTGCATACAAGACTGGTGATCTACCCTGTCACGCGGAACCCATGTTTATTGGTACTTCACTACATCTGCCCACGAGGTTTACAGTCATGCCGGTGGCTTATGGTGCAATCGAGGTTCGACAAATATCTGTGACAGGTGAACGTTGCCAGATGTGAAGACGTACACATGTATACAGTGTCCATTTTTGGTTTGAGGCAACGAGTATTTCGGGGTCACGGCTATAGTAACAGCGTGATTTATCTGAAATCTGACGGAATGAGTTAATGTACTCTTAATAACTATTTATTAATATCAAATGTATTGACAGTAATCGACTTTTACCTCCTTTTAGTTTTCTTCGTTCGTATTTTACTCCTCGACATGGAACAACAAAGTTGTACATACATGATACTATCTCTTCATTTTAGATCATTGTGCGCGCATTATACCGACCAGAACTTAGTGTTATTCAATTGTTTTTCAAAATTATTTTCACATGTACAACACTGTAAATTTGAAATAAATATTCTTTGACTGGGGAAGATATCGCTGTGATAATACAGTTCGGGGAAATGTGAGGCGCAATTAGCATAGGAACTGACATGAACTCACCAGGAAAGAAATTAATTGGCAGGCCAAGTAACTATATAAACCCATCTTTAAAATGAACATGGCATTCAAATCTGCACAGATTTATTTAGCAACTGAGTAGTTTGTCCTGCCTAAAGCGTTAACTCGATTTCCCTTATTGGAGATGTGCATTAAAAAGTAAAAAATATCAAATATTCAGCTTACTGTCAAAATAACTCCGAGCAACAAAACATTTTATTCTACCAGTTCAACAGAAAATCAATATATTTCAAAGAGATAAGAGGAACGAGAGAACAACCGTAGAGGGCACTGTACTGACTTCACAAGTTGCCCGCTTTTCAACGAGGACACATACACTGGGAAGTTGGGATCCAATTTTGTACACATTTTCGCCAAAATCACTAAGATATTTAATTTGACCTGTTAAACATTTTTTCACGAATCCAAAGTGGATCCATCGTCCATTTTTTTATGGAAGACCTGCTTAAATTTCAAGTTGATTTGCGACTGTCCGACGGCAAAATGTCAAAATATCTCGACCATGCTACCAGTGTTTTGTCAGTAATACATGTCGGCTCAAAAACATTGACTCAGCATTCTAAATGCTAAGGGCTCTAAAAGATTTCGTTGAAAAAATGTACGAGGCATCGTCATAGAAACCGTATAGGAAGTGACTGGACCTATAATGCTAGATTATGCGTATAACCTCTTGGTTGACTGGCTGCGATGATCAAACAGCTTAAACGGGAACAGGTCCAACACTGTCAGCAACATGAAATTTATGGGCAGTGTTGATATTATGACGTCACTTCTCCACACTCGCCCATAAACAACTATCACAGGGTAGTTCGTTCCACATAAGTTCAAACGCGTGTCTGTCGGTATAAAAACCAGAGGGTCTTCCCGACTTGCAAGTGGCATAACGGTCACTTGGTCTTCACAACTGGCAACGGTCACCTGTCACAGACAACACAATCATGGAACTCCTCGGTATTGAAATAACGCCAACGCTAGTGTTTCTGGTCATAGCTGTTTTGGTTTTAACGTATTTGTAAGTATCCTTTTTCTTGGATTCCACTAGGATCCACTGTAAGATGCGCTTGACCGCTTCACACACATGTCCGGACTGCCATCATTACTGACTCGGACAGTGAGTCCGGGGACAAAGTCGCATATTCGCAAAGCCGTCGCATAACTGTCAAACTTTAAATATGTACCTCTTGCACCGTAATTGTAAACGAGAGCTATAACCTCTCACAGTTAACAGACACTATGTCGACTATTTCGGAGCAAGCACAAACCTACATCCAAATTCAATGCTTTAATTTGACTCTAGTTTCTTCTGTACACACATTGTTTGCCATACTTAGTGGTTCTTCGGGGCCGACGTATACTGTCAATGTGGGATCTAATATGTGTACTAAGTCTCTGCGTTTTACATTTGACATGTCACAGTGCCATCTGTGGTGTATGCAGCGAGTAAAACCTAGCAAGAAACGTTGATTAAACCGTTGATGTTTAGTACTACAGAAGTTGATATATTTTCCATGTGGAATTTAGACATTAAAATTTGAAATATTTCTCATAAATTACTTCCCCGTCTTTCCTAATAGGAATGTTGTTGACCCTTGACTTCACTTATCACATAGCAAAGAATGATGACGCAATAATGTGAAATAGTGCATGCCATACCAACAGCGGAAATGTCTGCAACCATAGATGTTAAATTTAAAATCTCTTTGATTTTTTCTTTTCGCTGAAGCGACACGTCTATAACAAATTGGACTAATTCAACGTTGAAAATATCAATACTGGTTTGCATGTTCTGGTCAAGCCATGGCCGAGGTCAAGGTTTCGCTTAGCTGACCTTGTGCTGTAGCATTGAGGACGATTTATAGCTGTGCTTGCGCACGGTCAATAGGCTGTAGTTCATCATGCAATAGCCAGAGGTCACCCTGACCTAAATGCAAACGCTTGTCAGTGCGCATGAGGGCGTTTTCACTATGACATTTATCGATGAATGAAGAGGTCATATTTTCAACGCATATTTTACAGTTCTCACAACGAAGGCCAAGCTCTATCTCGTGGTAGGTTCATATTGTCGGAAAGTTTTGTCGCTTTAAAAAATGTTCACAATTTAAAGTAAAAGGCGAGTCTTTGAGATGACATTGTCTTCTTATTCTGGGTTCCCAAGGAGCCATGTTAGCATATGAGTATGCTTAAGATGCAATGGAAAACAGTAAGTACACAAGGTGACAACAATATGTAGCACATACTTTATGAAAGGTTCAAAAGACACTGAACTTCGACGTTCGTATTTTATTCCTGAAGGATGTGTAAAAGAATGTATTTAGCCTTGATGGGACTATTTCGCCGAAAGCCGAAAATAATCTTTGCTTGCATCAATGGAGCATGCGTGTAAAAGTAATCATATAATCAGTTTGTAACATGCTTCACAACGACACACACTTCAAGATTAATTAAACATTCTTAAAACTGTAATAAAACACACTGATACTTAAGTATACTTCATGACAACCGTTATATCTCAAAGTATAGTGCATGTTCAGCATCATTTCAGTGTATATCATGAGGTTGTTCACAAAATACAGGGAATATGTGTCAGAGTACATAGTAGAGCGGTGGTATTGTTCAGGATGGGACAATGCCAGACCGTACCGTGTTCCGCTATAAATCCTACAGAACGAAAATTCAATCCGCGCTCTGCTGTGCACGCTGAGAAAATATTGTCGTTCATCCGACCTTGTGCTGACAGAAATTCACAGGTTTGGGACTGACAATCATTCATTGCCAGACTTAGTGACCATTAGTGAAGTGTATATTTTTCGGAAAAAATAGCACAATTTGAAACTAATTTGGGACAATTGGATGGTGAAGTAATGTCGGTTTAATCTACAAATGTAAGCTCATCTGCTTTTCTTTTGAAAGTTATACACTTTTTTCATGAGTAATTTGTAATATTGCAACAATCAGCTATAAGGCACCTAAAACTTTTGAGAAACTTGAAAAATATGATGATCCAATATTTCCAAATTAGTTCCATTAGTCTTGTAGTGAAATATTGTCTTGTTTTCCCGGACTTTACATAAATCCTTTGTAAGGTCACAGGTCAAACAGCGTCTCAAAACAGACAAAAGTTATTGAACTCCATATCCATTGATCCAGAGACTTAATTATTGCACGAAGAAATTCCATAGTTAACAGAAGTAGATGTCATGGACACTGAGACTGTCTAATTATGCATAACATAATGCATTTTAATATCAGTGTACTTGTGGGGCCAACAAGTGTTTAGGTCATTAAAAACCCATAATTAAGCAATCAGAAAAAGGTCAGAGAGGCATAGATGTCTCTGCCATCCTGATATACAAACAGAAATAGTCACCTACAAGCAAACGACTTCGCCGTTTAACTTTCCTGGTAATCTTGACTGTTTTATGACTTACTCAAAATGCAGACTGAAATACCCAACATTCAGCAGGTTATACAAAGATGTTAAGACATGCTGTGTGAACTTGCGTTGCCATTGTTGACAGTTGACAATATTCAACTCATTTATTGAGAATATTCAATACATATCAGACATCAACGTTTGGTTCGGTTCATGTCAAATGTGTCCGTTAAAGTTTAGTCATGTGAAGCTTCATTTTATTTTACTGATGTAGGTACTCAACATGGCCATTCTCCACGTTCAAAAATATGGGCGTTCCAGGACCAAAACCATGGCCATTTTGGGGCAACATGCTTCAGGTCAATCCTGTGAGTATGACTAATTGTATAATGGTATATACATATGTTACATGTTACATATATAATGCATATGAGAGAGAGAGAGAGAGAGAGAGAGAGAGAGAGAGAGAGAGAGAGAGAGAGAGAGAGAGAGAGAGAGAGAGAGAGAGAGAGAGAGAGAGAGAGAGAGAGAGAGAGAGATCCGAACAAAGGTTATCTTTTTAGAAGTTTTGCAACTTGTTTTCGGTAGGGTCTTTACCAGGCGGACGTGGATTGGGTGAAGAAGTATGGCAAAGTATTTGGGTAAGGTGAACTTTTGTACGTTGTGATTTTATCTGACTGTTTGCATAATTGCCAAGCACTGACTCACAGTTAGTGATCAAATAACCACTGATGAGAGGCAATATGTTATAGAATTTATATAGGGATGTCATTTTGCCAGGCTTGAATCCAACAATATTTGAAATATGCTAATAATCAAACTACTGTTTACAAAATCTTCTCTGAGAATGATAGGAGGACAAAATGTCCTTTACTTTCTGAACAGTCGGTAAAGCTACGTAAATGCAAAAATAAGTACACTTGGGTATACATCGGCCGACTGATAGTTTTCATCGCGCTTGTTTGAATATGCTCCTTGTCCATATTTTCCCCTTTTGTGTAATTTGTCCGAAAACCTCTTTTTCTTAAGGAACTATGAAGCACGTTTGCCAGTGTTGGTGGTCGCGGATCCAGAGATGTGTAAACAAATCTGTGTCAAAAATTTTACATCATTTTACAATAGAAGGGTGAGTATCTTGTTAGAACAGGACTAGTGTAATCGTTTTTACAAAGCGGCCGAACTAGCTGCACCGAGAAAAAAAAACCAAACTAAATACTAGTTCCTAGTTTGTTATCTTGTACATTTGAGATGCAGTCTGTAAAAACTGATTTTAGTACAGGACCTATCCTGAAATAAACTTTGTAGTCCCAGAACATGTAGAGAAAATAATGTCTGCATTTCGTTTGTTTGTTTGGTTCACACTCGCCGAAAAACCGATGGTAGTATGGGTAACGGTCAAGCAATAAGATAATATGATTGTATATTATTTGCAAATGTCGGGGTAGATATGCTCTTATGCATAGTGACGCAGTTGACCTTGTCATCAACACTTGCAGTAATCTATGTGACGGAAGAAAATCATCACGCTTCTTCCTTTAAAATTCTGATATCTTGCAACATGACTGATATGTTTACGACTTTGTAATCTTGAAGGTTCTGCCAATCAAAGATAGACCCCTAGATTCCGGTCTAGGTAATCTATTCGACCAAAGATGGAAGACTAAGAGAAACACGCTGACGCCAGCATTCAGTGGATCGAAAATGAGAAAGGTAAGTCAAGGGCATTATTTAACCTAACTTTCCTCTGATGGCAGAGAACGTTCAGAGGTAGACGCCGGAACCAATGAACGTCAAGCCTATAGAAAATTGGAATCAGACGGACAGCTACCCAATGCCTATCATGCATAATTGGACCAACATATTATCGGCATCTCCATACAGCATTTACTAAACGTTTCTAAAGCTCAGCTAAGGTTTTTATCTGTCGGCCGAATAGACGGCTGACAATATTGTTGAATATTCATAATACAAATAAACAACACGCAAATTGTTGTAGACATAGGTATGACCACAAATTTACCTAACATCAATAATTCATTTATTATTTACAATATCCTTTGCCGGAAATTAATATGTTGAAATGATTTTATAAAACCTTACATCGTTTAAGTTTTTAGAAGTTTGCATCTGTCTGCCGAAGATTACGCACTACTAGGATTTCGGTGTCAAAGTTAGAGACCCTATCACGTGATGCCATCTCACAGACAAAACCAAAGTTTATATATCTTTTGTTACATTGACGATCATCTTTTTGCAATATTACTGTAGTGGAATATTGTTTCAAAGGTAGAACCCCACAAAGAAATTATAAACACTTAAAGACTCCCTGATTGTCCCAGTTATGAAAAACTATTATGGCGGACGGAAATCTCGTGATGACATTCGGCTTGTTCATCTTACCAGTGAATATATTGGCGGCATCGTTGTCGTTGAAAAGTGAACTGTGGTATAGTCACGTTCAATTGAAGTTGGCGCACAGAAGACACATACAGTACATTCACTCTGTTTTAAAGCATAGTAGGAGATATATAACGTTACCTGCAACACCGAAAGACACGGTGGAAAGATTGTCATAAATTTTAGTAAAAGTAAATCTAATTGTTGAACTCCATTTCAGCATACCGTCATAAACTTGGCTAAACCATTATTATGAACGAACACTTTCCCGCTCGTTGTTGTGTTCTTGACGCTTATCGTTTCGATGACATCAACCTCTATTACAGATGTCACCTATCATCAACAATACAGCCGACGCCATGGTTAGCATTCTTAAAAGACACAGCAAAGAAGGCACACCAATTCAATGCAAAGAGTAAGTATCATTACCACACTATTGGAGACGATTTTTCACTACTTTTCTTTGTATGTCAATTGCAAATTTTCGTACTTCTCATAAAATATCGCTAAATATCTTCTATTCAATTGCTAATACAGTGTCTACTTGCGTGTTAAATGAAGTGTTGTTGTGTAGGTTTATACATGTACAGGCTTCATTACCAACTGAATACTGAGTATTTCAAAGTATTTTAGGGAGTAGAACGAGAAACTGTAGTTGACCTTAAAAACAAGACCATTGGAAAATCATAAGTTACAGCTTATGACCCTCTGCGACATCGGCTTCCAAGTTATCACCACTTGACCCGAGTATTTTACAGATCAATCAATCATGATAATTCTTTGTATTATAGCGTTTTTGGTGGATATGTGATCGACAGTGTAGCTAGTGCAGGCTTTGGTGTTGATACCAGTACACAAGATAACCCGGATCACCCATTTGTCAAGAATGCCAAGGAAGCATTTGGCATTGGGCTAACCAACATACCTTTATTGATAATGTGTAAGTGCTCTTTATTGGCAATAACGACAATGTATTGATGTGTGGGAGATCTTTGACTAGTGTATCTGTTAGCAAGTCACTGAAGCGTCGATTTGAAAGGGCCGTATTTTCGCAGTTCTTTAATTTCGGTAAAATGCAACACAACTTGATGTTATTAGATGTCAGTTCCTTAATAGTTTCGGGCAGAAACTCAAGGCATTCATAATGAGCTCAAGGTACCTTTGCACTCGACATCATGTCGTATAAAGTTTGCTTTCGTCCATTATGGGCCGGGAGGGGTACATTATTGCTTAAATATTTCAACGGGGAAGAGTCCTTCCACTGCGGATGAGAGATATGATTTACCGTAACTTTGACAACTTGTCTCGGTTGTATTGCGGCCTACAGGGGTACCAAGAGGAGAGAGAGAGAGAGAGAGAGAGAGAGAGAGAGAGAGAGAGAGAGAGAGAGAGAGAGAGCTTTAGAGAATTACGCCGTTCTCGCTGTTCAGTCGGAAATACTTTAAAGAAATACATATACACGGCGAAACGAAGTTCTCTTGCAGTGCGCACTAAAATTTACTTTTTATGACCATCATTTTGCAGTCTTCTGTCCAGCTTTGATACCCCTTCTGAACTGGTTGGACATCGGAATTCTGCCTAAGAGGGTTAAGAAATATTTCACCGACTTAATAGAAGAAACTGTCTCGGTGCGAAAAAGTGACGATGAATCAACCAAGGTAAGCAGGTGGAGAAATGTCCTAATATTCAGATTCAGGGACATCTATGACCCAGTGAGCTCCGAGTATTGAGCTATCCCTTGCATTGCAGTCACGGAGTACATCGAAATGCCGGATGTTCAAATGTGTTCACCGGAGTATTAAATGCTACATTTAGTTTCTGTTCCTGAAACAAATACAACTATTTAACAAGATATGCAAATCAGGTGATGTAATGTGATTAAATCAGCACGACTAAAATTTAATATCTTGTAATCAAGAGGCGAAATTTGGTTGTATAAAGAAGTAACACATTTTCATAATCGAAATCTCTAGATGATATGTGAAGTCACCATTAGCAGTATTGAGGAGAGAAAATCACTCCGGTTCAAGTCGGTGAATCCTTATGCTTTATTAATACCTGCTGCTCAAATATTTCTCTAAAATTACATGACTTCATTAAATAGAAGCTCCATCACATACAGCCAAAGTCGATAAAACATCCTTACTAAATAGCCCATCTTAAACACATGGCTAATGCATCATGTTTTCTGCTTTAGCGAGTGGACTTTCTGCAGCTGATGTTGGACGCCCACGATGTCTATGAACAATACATTAAAGAAGACCAGGCAGAAGAAGACGAATATGGCGTGAAACTTGTGAAGGATGGAAAATCCGACACACATGACTTCCACAAGGGTTTATCAAACATAGAAATCATCGCACAGGTCAGCATTGCATAGTGTATGCAGTAAAATTAATAACTTTTATCGTTGAATTTAAGTCACGGCAGCTCGTCAAAGATAACCTTAACTGCCTTTTCTTACATTTATAGGGTTCTTGAAATTGTTAAGTTAACGCACTGAAATATTCGATGTAGAATGGGTATCCTTCAAGTGTCAAATATTCGTGACGTCTCTATAGGAAAGCATTTGTTGTTACTTGTTTAATATCTTCTGAAAAGTTTTGCATGAAATTAAGTTCTCTTCTATATATTTAAAACATCATCATCATCATCATCATCATCATCATCATCATCATCATCGACAACAACAACAACAACAACAACAAAATAACAAATACAATTGGTTTGTTTTCATTTCGTAGTCAATAACATTCTTCCTTGCTGGGTACGAAACACGAGTACTCTGATGAGTTTCGTCGCTTATTCCATCGCAACCAACCCTGAAATTCAAGAGAAGTTGTGCACAGAAATCGATGACGTAATGAGCGAGTATGAGGAGCCTACCTACGAGGCTTTATCTAAGATGCCTTATCTTGATATGGTTATTTGTGAAGCTTTAAGGATGTACCCTCCTGCAGTAAGGTTAGAATCACAGTAATAAATCGGTTTTTAGACTGTATGTTATGCAATGGCTCAGATGTTGCAACATTTGCGGCTGGCCTAGGAAATACATGTAAAGTTTGGTCAAGGTTAAGATTTCATCATCTGTAGACTGAGTGCCGTGCTTAATATCAGGTAGATTGCAGATTTGCATTCCTTAACAAAAATGTTAGATTTTTGTCACGCTTTAAAAGAGGCATAGACTTCATTTTTTCATGACATTTGTTCCATTTCCAGGTTCGAACGAGTTTGTACTGCAGATGTCACGATAAAAGGCATTAACATCCCTAAAGGAATGGTCGTTTCCATGTCACCCTATGCAATCCATCATGACCCAGAGATTTATCCTGATCCAGAAAGATTCATCCCAGAGAGGTAAAAATGTTGTTTTGATGTTATTCTCACGCAACAGATTTGCTGTTTGACACCTTTTGCTGAGAAATCATTGCAATGCAACATTAATGACGTGTTGGAAAACCTTTTTGTCAACCTTTAACCAAGTTAGCTTGATTGTATGCAATCATTTTTATAGCCAAAATTTGCAGTATTTCAAAAATGTGTTTCTGACATATTTTTCTTCCTTCGTCATGATCAAATATGTGTAAGATAAGCATTTATTTGGAAATTGCTTCCTCACCCCACTTGGTATGGTCATTACTGGTCGACCTATTTATGTTCCAAATCACAACACGGAATTGAATAATGATACACACTAGGTTATATAAAGTCGTGCACCTCCATAAGTACATGTTTGTTGCTAAGAACAGGAACACATTTTAAGTAAATCATCGCTCGTTCACTGAAATTCGTAAAGCAAGTCTCACTTCGTCATTTGTCTTGCAGATTCACCAAAGAAGAAAAAGAGAAACGTCATCCATACGCATGGCTGCCATTTGGAGCTGGTCCTCGCAACTGTATCGGAATGAGATTCGCGCTAATGGAAGCTAAGATTGGCCTGGTCCGTGCATTGCAAGATTTCACCTTTGAACCTTGTGCCGAAACCGAGGTATGGCAAAAATGAATAGCTGAAACTGATGCTACAATTTTAACTTATGTTGAACTTATTCCTCGGACAGGGGAATATACATGACTTTTTTGGACTGAGTTACATTTACATTTCGTCGCATCGATTCCGAAGACGATTTTTTGTTTTGAATAAGCCTTTTTCCAGGCCCGCATGAAGAACAATACACGACTTGATTGTTTCATGTTTTACTGTGATCTTGAATTCCCTCTTTTTGTCGTCGCAATTCAGAAACTATTACACATTTCGATTTTCAGATACCCTTAACACTTGGAAGATTTGGTTTTCTATCGCCACCGAAAGGTATTCAACTAGGTGTGAAGAGGAGATGATAGACCAGGTGACAAAAAGCTCAGATCATGTGCATAATGACTAGTCACGTGATGAAGATCCATACGGGCACTACTCGGTATATAGTTTTCGAATTCCGTGACATTTGACAGTATTTACGCTTTGTCGTCGATATCAGTGTCGGTTTATAGTTATCATTGTGTAGTACAAGCTTTGTAGGTGTAATTTTCCTATCAGTTCATAGAAATAATGCTTGATTTATTTTTCTTAATTTTACGGATCTTTACTTTGTTCTTGGGATAGCACGTATCCAATGTAGCAAATTGTGATTTGTCAGTGTGATATCATGAAGGTCATGGCTAACTTGGTGTTGTGTCAATAGTAAGTGTTAGTTTAACATCTTTATGGTGAAAAGAGGAAGATGTTCCTTGATCTAAGATAAACTATTCAGAGTATTTTATTCGCCATATTTATTTAGTTTCGAAATGGTGTGTCCATTTACACTTTATGAGAACACAGAGAGATACAAATTGCAAATTTCATAGTAATAATTTGATGACTTTTGATGCTGAATAAGACACAAAGACTCGCTTCAATTAGTTAAAAGAATCACCATTCATCTATATTTTTAAGAGTGCAGAACTCGATACCAGCTGGATTTTGTAATGCGAAAGAAGACGTGAAAACGCATCGCAAAGGCAGATAAGAGTTTGACATGTGTGTGAAACAGGCCATAACTCTACGTTGACGTTTTGCGATTTGTACTTTCGATGTTCCCATCACCCTCCTGTTTCAGCGAAATGAAGAAATGTGCACATGTTAGTTTTAGGGTTTGTGTGTTCAGTTCAATCAAACGTCAGTCCAAAATGAGTTACAAGACAACGGAAATCGTTTGGATATCTGTTTCAATTGTCTTCATACTTGATTTTCACATGCTGTGCAGTGATTCGAGTTTCCTCGATGTTGTTCAGAGTTTATTTCATTTTCAAATGTTCAATATTGACTTGTTCTGTACATAACTGAATATTAGAAAGAATCAAATTTGATTTAACATTTTTTAAAAATTTATCTGACACATCGTGGCGGAGATATATCGACCGCCATGTCGCTTGTTTTCTTTATAAACAAAATGAAGATATCTGTGTTTGATGTACGTTTGCATAGTGGAACCAGACTGAGTGCTGTGAAACGTCAATTTTTAAATTCCCACCTGTACTTAAGTTCTTTTCTGTATCAGACGAACTAGAATTTGCTCGCTTTTTATTAAAATGACTAGGACTAAAGGTTTATTTGGTTGGTGATTTCATAAAGTTTAATAAATCTTTTCTTGATAAGTACAAAGTCGATAAATGTTAATAAAATAGTGAATTGTTCCATCATAGCAACAGTATTCCTTGTTTACAATTTGTATGGTACATTAATAATTTAAATAACACTGGTACAAAGACATGTGCCAATCTAGAAGTATTAATGGTGAGCAGACATGCAAAATGAATGCAAGACATGGTCGTTATGCAAATGTACTCCGAATAATTTGCATATTGGTCTTGCCATTCAGCGTTCAGCCAGGCGTCCCGTATAGCCTTTCTGACGTAGATTTCTATTGAAGTCGTGTCCTTATATATAGTTTTATTTGCATATTATAACTTGACCGGTGTTTGTGAAAAAGAGGCTCAACGATTCTTAAAACCTTCAGAGACTAGATATGAACCGAAAATGCTCACATGTTTGAGTATATAGTGCAGTTGTCTGTAAATTTATACTTTTGCAACATGTTTGCCACATGAAAGTGTTATGATCAACATAATGAACCAATATTCACCACAAATTAATTCCAAAGGTCATTAAATATACAAATATGTAATTTCTGTGTAGGACAAACGAACTTTTGCTGTTGTTTTTTGTTGTAAGGACAGTGATCATGAGTGTGAGGTTTGAAGTGCGATTTTATAGTCTTTTATAAATTTTTCATATTTAGTGCAAATTGATAAAGACCAACGAAAGATTTATTTGCAATATCATACCAAGAACATTCCATGTAAACAACTAATTTAATGCATAAATAATTACAACACTACATCGTTGTACAACACTTGGAAAGTTTAGACGTAGTCGCGTACACGACAGTCTACCAAAGTAGATTGCTTAAATTTTGCAATCACCTCACCACTTACGCGATACTAATTTTCAACCAGTCTCATTCAAAATCAAAAATCAAAATCTGGAGGGGGATGTTGGACATACTTATACAGATTTTTACGGATGTTTGGCCGTCTGTTGTACCCAGGATATAAAATCTCATTTGCAAATAATAACAGCCATTAGTCAGATTCTAGAATTATATAGCAAACGTTTTTTTTGCGGTCAAGAGAGACTCGCTGATGCTTAACACCCCATTGTAAAAGGTTCAATCAGTAGTGAGTAGAGGGGAAGGTGGAGGTAGAAAGTAATAAATGAGTAGAGCGATAACAGTGGGCATGTTTAGGCTAGTTGACGCACACGTATATCAAATAATTCCTTTTCGGAGGCATATTTGAAGTTTTTGGCGAGAGGAATGACCGATACTCTTCGTGTTGTAGTGGTTGTTTCGATATTGTTGCCGTGGCAAGAAAATGTACTACATTTTGTATGCGTCCTTGACGGTACCGTGATTACCCATGACTTACTTTTAATAGTTAGACAGCCTTCAGCTCTCACTCAACAAGAAATCGTGATACAATATTCACTTCAACCGATTGACTGATTGACAAGTGAACTGGTGAGAATTGCCATTAAACGTAATGCCTTTATACTTACCTGTCATCATAAGTTCCGGAAAACTGTCAGGGTACTTTGTCGATTAAGAAGTGAGGTTGCACTTCAGAGGTCTCATGTGCGTCCGGGATGAGCGACGAGCCTCTCTCTAAAGCCGATAGATTTTCCATTCCAACAGCGTAGGAACTTGAACAGCTCATCGACGAAAATGATTCAAGTGCATCCTAGGTATGCTTACTAAACTTGTCACAATGAATTGTTGCGGTGCAAAATATCAAAACACATTAAAAACTAACATAATACAACTTGAGCATGAGAAGTGTAGCGCCCGTTTATTACCCCTCGTGGCCGTGTATTACCAGACACACATCGCTATACCTCTCGGCCTACGGCCAAGACGAATAGCGATGTGTTTCTGGCAATGCACGGCCCCTCGGGGTAATAGACGGGCGTTTTAGCCCTCATGACCAGATAATAGGTGACATACATGATATCGTCTAATAATGCGTACTAGCTCAGTAATGAAGTCTAATCGAAATCTGCACAATATACATGTATATATACATCTTTTAGTAGTGGGGTATGGTCGTCCCCTGTGATAGAACTTGTTGCTGACTAAAGTTTCTCGATGACCTTCTGGGCTTTAAACTTGACATCGAAAAAATGAAATTTGTTGACCATTGTACATTTACTCGGATAAAATATTTGTGCCTTTTCGCATATCTGACATATACCTATACAATGAACTGATACGAAGGAGCTCCTTTAACAAACAACCTTCAATTTACGTTCACGCCAATCGGAGAGCTCTCTTGGACTTAACGTGTTTTCACTTCACAGTTCCCCCCACGGCCGACTCGGACATTTCTCTAATTACTACGTATGCATTCGTCGTATTCAAGTTTAGATTCCCAAATATGGTTAGAACAGATGCACCCCCTTGCTTTAACAAAACTGACCTGTTGTTTTTAAATCCGAGGACATTTGTAAGCCAAAACCTTAAACCTGCAGAACTACGATCTGCAGCATAGTGACTCTTTAAAAATTGTTGCTGACATCAACAACGCAAACATCACTCGAAATACAACCTTTCACCTGGACTGAACTTGAACTCGCTGTAGGTAATCTATAATTGATTTGAACTCTTTCTTACAGTGGAATCTCCTCAAATTGAACTCACCCTCACCAGGTGATTTATGTAATGCACGTTTTAATTCAAAGTCACTGAGCTGAGATTTCATAAAAATCTTGTATTCTCCCTGGTTTTCTTAACAAACGAACATAATTTCTTCACTTCATGATGATGTCATATCCAAAGTTTCAAAATATTTTCACACTCTCAAACAAGTGAACTTAGCCGGCAGTTTCTTATTCACGTTAATTATAAGCATACCGAGGATATTATTCAGTTATTATTATAAATTACAGATATTACTTTGTCGTTAGACTTGGTTCAAGTCTGTGATTTGTGAATGTTTGAGTTGGATGAACGCGATGATTTGTGTTCTGGTTTCATATGAAACGTGTGAGAGGAGTGAACACGATGAGTTGGCGCACGCAATACAGGGGAGTTTCACCGGAGTGAATCCGGCAGAACTAAAAGTCACTACTGCGCAGACTCAAAGGTAACCTGTTAAAAAACCTGACATGAAAAAGGAGAAACACAAGAGAAACTGTAGCAAATAATTTTATCTTTAAAAATTCACTGACTTTAACCAAGTCTACTGCCATTATTAATCAACAAAACTTAATCGGCGACCCGCAAACATTGTATTGCTAAGTTTTGACGATGTAAGGCAATACTTTTCTATACTACTCACGCTATGAAAAGAGGCATGGTGTAAAAGCTAGAACAACGTTGACCCTGTCTTTACAGCAACCAAATTCTGCAGTATGCTCTTGTAAACCACGACGTCACTGAGGTGCGCGCGCATCACATGGCTACCCGACCAAAGTAATTGAAATTGCATTTGTTGACCCTGTAAGGGCATTTGGAGTATGGAACTCTTTGGCATTGAACTGCCTACATCCCTTCTCCTTGGTGTCACGGTGATAGTTTTAGTATATCTGTAAGTATATCACACCCTACACCTGTAGGTTCTAATCATCCAGATGTGCAATGGTGTGTGTATTTCTGACTGCATCTCAAACCTTGGCAGATCGTCCATGTAGCCGACACGAACACGAAGTGTCTGTTACCGGCTACCAAAAACTATGAAAAATAGTCAAGAATGGGCTACAACCTTGACCATTGTCATGCGTCATAGATTCTGTAAACACTCAGACTCATTGGGTATCAATGTCTTTACTCGTGGAAACTGATGATTCAACTTCAATTCTTCAATACAGTTGAAGTAGTGTACGCTGGCGGAGGATCACGTACTTTACTGCCTTTGACATGAATTGTAATCAGTTGTAATTTGGGATGACCCTAGCTGCAGTACAGTAGCTCGAGGTTTTGCCTGGGTATTTGGGTCGGACGGCCGTCCGACCCAAATACCCAGGCAAAACCTCGAGCTACTGTACTGCAGCTAGGATGACCCCCGACCACTTTTTACACAGTGCCTTACGTATAGAAATATTAATGTCTAATTATACAATTATAAAGTGAGCGACAGGTTTCGGAAAAATACCAAAAGCTATTTAACCGTGATTAGAGGGGTTGGGATGGGTTGGGTTGTTGAAATGTAATTCACACATTGTATATTGGACACCACCGTTTTACTGTATTAGTGCGCAATCCCATGTGTCACTGTTATCAGCATTCCCCGGGTCAGAATTCTTGTGACTCACCCATTCGGTTCTCAAGTGTTTGTTTAAGATAACCACAACAGCCGGTCCTATATTATCAACTGTAGATAAAAATACACAGGTCAGCTTCGGACATAAACCGCTGAGCGACCTTATACACACCAACATTGCTGCTACATGTCGTTCAGTGATGATATGTTTAAGATTTAAACTGAATTCAAGAGTGTTCCGTCGGTTTGACAAAGTGGCGATTTATGAGTTGGCAATTTAGCATTTTTCTTTAATGAATATCGTTTTCGTAGATTTCGTTAAAGAAAGATTCTTTGTTGCGTCGACGAATCTGACCGATTATAGCTCAGTATTGCTAATGGTTGACTTTATCATTAATTTTCCTCCGAGCTCTATTTTTTGCATTGATTTTTTACAATGGGTCTCCTACGCTGTGATTCTAATGGCCTGTATACGTATGCCTCATTTCGATTCACAACAGCATATAAGGCTACAAAACGTTAAGTCTTATAAATGTGGATGGAAATGTATGAAAATAATTAACCAATAACTAATTGACTGACTGACTGATCAGCTAACTAACCAGGGTGGCTAATTATCCAGTATTTAGCTCGGAACAAAAAAATAATCACACTTACTACTTACTGATTAACTTACTTTCTAACTGCCAAAGTAGGTAACTAATCGTTGGGGTATCATGATGGCGTCATAAATCAGCAATACTGTAAAAACTGAAAGGTAATATTATTAATACAGGCATAGACATTCGAAAATATCGCAACTGTCTCGTTACGTTTCTCCTGGCCTTTTGAGGGAAATATATTCTTTCGAGAGCAAGACTGTATACTTTGGTGTGAAAGGTTGCCTCAGCGGTAAAGTAGAGTACATTTACGCCCTTTTGACTTTCTTCGTTGATTCAGTAGCATTGGTTATGTGATCTGCAGTCTGCAAATAGATCTCCGAGCAACGTATAAAAGAATCCATGTGACATGAACCATGTAAAGTTTGAAAGAGATGACTGGTAAAATTTTTAGTATTTTATTTACAAGACTTGCTATTTTCGTGCAAGTAGGAAACAATATCAAATCTCGTTAAAAGTAAGAAAATATCAAGATTACACACACTCTAACAAGGCGTTTGAAGGTTCAATATTTCAAACACGCAATGAGAATATTTCTTCGCTGCTAATTTGCTTGCTGTAATCTAGCCAGTCATGCCTTACTATATCACCTCCCGATAGCCTCTGTGGAGTCACACTCCAGACATGGTCATTAGAGTGTGATTCGGGTGTTCTGTTGACAGACTGTATCTCTTCATTCGATTTGAAGAGGTTCAAAACCACGACTTAAATTCTAGAACAAGGTTGTCTTTGCTTCTAAAGGTATTCGACATGGCCGTTCTCGACATTCAAAAACATGGGAATTCCTGGACCAAAACCCTGGCCACTCTTTGGGAACGTATTCGAACTTAGTGCTGTGAGTATTCGAAAGACGCTGAGCATTTTAACATATCTTGATAATCTCTATAATAATATGACCTAGTATTGATGACTTCTATGTATCACATTGAAGAAACCTTTGCAGTGTATCTAACGTTAATTTGTTTCAACGTTCTGGTCATGTGAATTTCAGATTCGCTGTCATTTTAAATTTCGTTGCAGGGCAGATACAAGAAGGATCTAGAGTGGGTCAGCAAGTATGGGAAAGTATTTGGGTAAGGTTGATGTTCGGGCAAGGTGATACGTTGAAATAAGATCCCTATCAAAAAATAATTCTCTGGACGATATAAAAGTGAACGCGAAAAACTAGAACTCAAATCTTGTGCCCGCCTAACTTACTACAGTTACGTGTACGCTATCATTTTGACCAATTTAAGAGGTTTGATTACGGGTGTCGTCATCAAGTATAAGATCGTTGCATGCCGGAGATCGCAAGATGTCAGTTTTATGTCGACGTCTTACAGTTTTACCTCACTTCAATTTACATCAAAGTAGATCACAAAAACCATGAGATTCGTGCAATTCTCGACATCTGGTGAAGACTTCATCGTGCAAACATAGAATCCATTGACTAATGCTTTTCTGATGAATTCTCAGCTAACATCTCTGTCGACTAATTATAAGAATTCAATGGTTGATGATATTTCTGTTCCAGGACCTATGAAGGACGCCACCCAATACTAGTATTTGCTGACCCAGAACTTTGTAAACAGATCTGTGTTAAAAAGTTCACTTCTTTTTACAACAGACGGGTAAGCAAAAATGTCAAACTAATTTAATCTTCAGCTTAAAATAGACACAAGGATAATTTGAAACGTTATAAAAATAAAATTGGACACAATTGCTGCAAATTATTCATTAGCTTCACACAGTATTGCACTGTAAATTTCAGAGCACTGGTAGCACTTTATAATATACAAATTCTCTCCATTTCCTCCTCTCTCTCTCTCTCTCTCTCTCTCTCTCTCTCTCTCTCTCTCTCTCTCTCTCTCTCTCTCTCTCTCTCTCTCTTGTACATGAATGAAACTGTTTGTGGAAAAATATGTGAAAAAGTGAAAACCTTTAGTTGAGTAAATGACTCAAATAAAGACATTTTATCCTCCAGGTTCTACCTTTAAACAATAAACCTCTGGATGCTGGCCTTACTTCCTTACTCAATCAAAACTGGAAAGACAAGAGGAACACACTAACACCTGCCTTCAGTGCATCCAAAATGAAAATGGTAAGTCAGTATTGTAATGGTTCATCAGATGATTTTAGCAATCATACTCCATTAGAAGTACGGATCAAATCTTTTCAAGTTTCACAGTAATTCTGAAAGAGACTATTGTTGCTCTGTTTTACTTGTCATACCTCGGTCTTCGCACAGGGTTCAAGAGGGAATTTCTGGAATATGCGCACGAGACCAATCTTAGCTTCTAACAAAGTGAATCTCATTCCGATACAGTTACGAGGACCAGGATAATTTTAAGTCGTTGAACGATGTTTTTCTTTCACAGATGACACCCATTGTTAACAACGCTGCGGATGCAATGGTTAGGATTCTCGAGAAACACTGCAGAGAAGATTCAATATTCCAGTGTAAAGAGTGAGTATCATCACTAAGTCTGACTACAACAGAATGGTGGTTTGCTTATTATACCAGAACGACACTGTACATGTAAATTTTCCTTCATGTTTGCTTATGGCATTCGCCACACTGCTTCTATTCTACCATAGATCCTTGAAAAAAGAGAAAACTTTTCTCTGACAAGGAATTGAAAAGAAAGCACTACTTTAAAGGGAAAATAGCATTAACTCATGAGAATATTTCATTTTTGCTCTTTGAAATTATTACTTTTTTCTCGCATTCCTTTTCTCTAGAGTCTTTCGAAATACATAGTATCGGACATGTCAACGCAATACATTCTCTACAACAATACATATTGTTATTGTTGACAAGAGCATTGTAGGCCGGACTAAAATTCGCTCGTTGGATACTTTACCCAACAGGCTTTGTTGACAAATTGAACACTGATTGCAGCGGCATTACCTTTGGAGTAGAACAAGAAACTTCATTTTACAGTCAGAACCAAATATACTATAAATACAATAAAAATACTATAAAATACTCCATTGACATTTGCAAGCTACTTAATGTGTTCTGGCCCCGATGGGATTCAACCACTGACATTCTTGCATGTTTTGCTTAAACGGTAGTGTCTTTGGTGGCTATGTGGTGGACAGTATAGCCAGCGCTGGTTTCGGCATTGATATCAATTCCCAAGAAAATCCCGGACACCCATTTGTCAAGAATGTTAAAGAAGCCTTTGATTTTGGATTTTCTAATCCAATCTTACTGATAATGTGTAAGTGTTATTAATATTAGAAGCAAATTGCGTTCAATGCAAGGTTTTCTTAAGAAAGCGACAAGTGAATCAACGCAAACTGGTAAAAATATTATAGCCTGTCAATTTATGTCGATGTATAAATTCTAATGTATACACTCAGCCTATCGTTGTTTGCAAGGTAGGCAAATGTTTTGAGTGAGTACAGACGTTTACACTTACGTCGGTGTACGTCTGTCTGTCTGTAGGCATGCATGCATGTCTGTCTCTCTGTTGGTCTGTTTGTGTGTCTATCTGTCTGTCTTTCGGTCTGATGAATGATGTATTATGTGCAATGTTACTTTGCTTTGAACCTTACCAATGCGAAGAAAGTTATCGATGTGATTCGCAACAAATATAGAACACGGACGTGGACGTTAACTTCAAAAATCTCAAGTGTGCATAATTTATACATAGCTATAGAGACACTCACAAGACAGTTCCGAGGGGAGAATCGATAGTCACGTGTCTTGTTTATGATTTTATTACAGTCTTTTGTCCGTTCTTGGTACCGCTCCTTAACTGGTTGGACATCGGATTCTTTCCGAAAAGGATAATGAAGTATTTCACTAATTTAACAGAAGAAACCATTGCGATGAGAAAAAGTGAAAATTCGTCAACAAAGGTCAGGAAAATTCAATGACTTCCTCGTCATCAAGCATACCAGCTGTATTTTACCTAAACATAGAATTCCACTGCACTAAAAAAAGATGACAGACAGTTTAGACGACAAAGTCATTTCTGAAAACAATTTGTTTGCGATTAACTGAATCACTGATCTAATCCAAGTGCCTAGTGAATACTGAAGCCAGACGTAATTGAGTGTGACAAAGGGATTAATAAAAAAAAAACTACACCTAATGCAATGATTTAAAAACTAGACGCTTACACATTTAACTCTAGAGAGTTGACTTCCTACAATTGATGTTGGACGCCCATGATGTCTACGAACAATACATCGCTGAAAGCCAAGATGATGAAGATGAGAATGGAGTCAGACTTGTACGGGATGGACAATCCGACACACATGATTTCCACAAAGGATTTACAAACGACGAAATACTTGGTCAAGTATGCAGAAACTGGTTGCTTATTTCTCGTTTGTCTCGTATTTTACGCAACTCCTTTTCTTAGAATTCAGTCTTAGAGAGTTGCCACGATAAAGGAGAAAAGTGTCATGTTTGGGAAGGGAAAACCACGTGACAGCTTGAAAAACCATTTCCGATTTCTCATCTCTATCATATCTAATTTACTTGCGTGCTTACAATTTTGGTTTCAGATCGTGACCTAGGATTAAACCACAGCGGAAATCCTGACCCACATGCTGAATATGATGAAATATTAACAATTATTGTATTAAATATCGAAGAAAGTGTAATGTATCAAGGTCACATTAGAAAGGACTTTTTTGTACAGTTCAGCGTCATGTTTGACATGACAAAAGAGAATTTTTGGAGATTATTGTTTTGTCCAAAGTCAGAATTAATTGTTCTCTTTGCATTCAGGCACTGACATTTTACCTAGCTGGTTACGAGACAACGAGTACTATGATGAGTTTTCTTGCCTACTCCATGGCAACCAATCCAGACATTCAGGTAAAGTTGTGCTCTGAAATTGATGACGTCATGGCTGACTATGACGAACCTAACTATGACGCTGTATCGAAAATGCCATATCTGGATATGGTTGTCTGTGAAACTCTTAGGATGTACCCTCCAGTGATCAGGTTAGTCCCGTCGTGTTTGTGTTCGCCGTCATGTATGTCTCTCAAATGGCCATATTCGCCTTGAATGAATATGTTACAAACATTGCCACTGACTTCATTGTCCGTAGCTGCAATAATTATATCAATAGGTTACCAAATTAAAATGTTTCCAATAACCTAATCTAGAACCCCATTTGAAACCTTCCGACCCCAATGTCTTCGCATTTTCAAAATTCATGCATGGAATTTTGCCATATATTTTGGGGATTTTTGTGGGTTACGTCCTCCCTTAAAATGAAAACGTTCCCTACTATATCCACCTACCTTTTGTCTTCACGCATGCATAACGGGAACACTCATTTTTTTGCCTCATCCGGGGTCAACTGTAGAGAGATTGCTTCATAGTCATATTAAAGACAGGTATTTTACTGATATTGCTGTCTCTGTATTTAGTACGTGGTGGTAAAGATCAGGGTTTAAAATTGTATTGTTGTAAAAATATCCATTAATCGCTAATGTTTTGAAAAAAAAAGTAACTACAAGGAGATGGATGGTAGCTCTGGATATATGGGTGACTCTGTGCAAACTTGATGTGTTGAGTAGAAGACAAATACAATTAACTGATTGTTAGAATTCTAAATATTCATAAATTCGTACGCAATTCTGACGTTACCAACTTTATATGGCTTGGTTTTTTCGGCTGTTGAAATTGTACATGAAATGTTGCGATTGTGATTCTGATGAATTCAGACTTATTTGTACTACATCTACGTTGAAGTACTGCTACGATATCCAGTAAAACCACCACCTGTAAGAATGCTTTTGTAAAAGTGTGACAGCGAGTAGCAGTATTGCGCTCTCAGCATACGCATACAAATCAAAAACTGAAGTATTTAGATAAAAGATAGAACTTAGGCGACGATATATTCGGTTTTGAAAGAAACGCATAAAACTACTCGACTGTTACTGGATAAAGATGAATCACGTAAGAAAGTTTGTAAGCACAGGGTGCCTGGAAGAAACTGACAAAATAAAAAGCTTACTTCATTTAAATGAATGAAGAAGTGTCTTTATTCACGCTATACATTTCTCAATAGAAACGATATTCAGCTGTGTGCTTGTATAGGGGATGAACACTTTTATATAGATAGAATACTACACCTACATATCCATTAATAGGATGATTTGACGAGACAATATGACATTATGTTAAATCAATTTATTTCTAGGTTTGACCGACAGTGTACTGAGAATGTAACCATCGCTGGAATACATATTCCTAAAGGGATGGTAGTTGCGATTGCAATCTATACAATCCATCATAATCCCGAAATTTATCCCGATCCGGAGAAATTCATCCCGGAAAGGTAATTTTGCATAGTTGTTGAGTCTATCGATAGAATAATGTCACGTGACTGAAGAGAATAAAACTTTTTTCTCTGAAATAGCCGCTACAGTATTTTGTATTACAGTACATGTAATCTTGGTTGAACACCGAAGATGATGATGGTTTTCATTATATAATTTATGTACGGGTTTGCGCCGAAAGAACAAAATCGGGTACTATTCACTTCATTGATGCAGCAGTCATCTTATAACACGATTGGAACTAATTTTGGAGAATTGGATCTTCACATTGTTCTAATTTCTCAAAAGTGTTAGGTGCCCTATAGCTGCATGTTGCAATATTACCAGTCAATCATAAAAACAAGTGTGTAACTTGAAAAGAAAAGCAGATGAGCTTACATTTGTAGATTAAAATGATATTACTTCATATCCAATTATCCCAAATTAGTTCCAATAGTGTTTTATGTTGTATTAATTGACATTGCGTTTCTGCTCACGCTAAGGGCTTCTGAAATTTTGGTACTTCCGAATCGTCAGTTGTCAACCCCCCAAAAAACAACAAAAAACACACAAACAAAAAACAACAACAGCAAAATCCCAACGCCTCTAACCCCACTCCCCCGAAACGAGTATGTGAGAGAGTGTCAGTGGAGAGGACGTGGACGGTTACAATCATAGTTACAGAGCTAACCATACTCTTTGTAGGTTCACCAAAGAAGAGAAAGAGAAACGTCATCCTTACGCATGGCTGCCATTTGGGGCTGGTCCTCGTAACTGTATTGGAATGAGATTTGCCTTGTTGGAAGCTAAGATCGGCCTTGTGCGCATATTCCAGAAATTCGCCTTTGAACCCTGCGCCGAGACCGAGGTATGACAAGAAACAGAGCAACAGTTTCTTTCAGTTGCAAAGCCGTGCATTCAGACTGTAAACTCCTTCGCCTTTTGTCGGGAATTGTTACGCTTATTCATAAAGTCACCAAATATAATCAACCAAAGCTTTAAAATGAAGTCAGTAACAAGAAGCGATGGTAGCAATAGGTAAATACGTTCACGTATTGCTTGGTTAATATCAAAAGGATATAAAATATTCCCTTGTGAAAAGTTGTCAGAATTTATTCATTGAGAATTAAGTCTAATAACAGAGCCCGTAGCCACTTATACTGCTTTGTGGCGCTATTGCCTTAATATGATGTAACATTAATCAAGACATAGCCAACAACTTCTACTATAAGTGTGCATGAACTCTAGTGATAAAAAATACGTCTATCAACATCGCGAGACTTTCTATTAGCTTCTGCTGTGTAAAGAAACAAATGTTTGTGTTTGTTTCTTAGATACCTGTACAACTTGGCAAGACTGGTTTCATATCACCGAAAAAGGGTATCAAACTCAGCGTGAAGTCCAGACGATAACTTGTACAGTCGTTGAAGAATGCAAGGGCCCCTGGAGGAGATGTCACGTGATTGGGAGATGTCTGGTCTCATTGTTTTTTGTACATTTCATCGAACAACAATTCATTCCGTTAATCGTATTCATACCTTTGCTTTCTTAGAACTTGACGTAGTTTTGCACTTGCCTGTATTGGAGTTAGAACGCTGCATGCTCAGGAGTTAAATTTCAATGAAGAAAATAATGATAAAATATCGAGGAAACTAGTGAAAGATAGTAGTGAAATGATCAAAATTAAATTTCCTCCGATCTTATATAAATGCCAACTGACTGAGATATGCATGCGATTTTCTTAATTTCTCAACGTCATATTTTTTAGTCTTGCACTCTTGCTTTCTATTATGAACGAAACTGTGAAGTCAGCTGTATGTTTTTTTTGATGTTATGGACATCATTGATCAACAGGTAAAAAGTGTATGCGTCCATTTAAACACCATTAGAAAATAAATAATACGAGTTTGTATTTTGTAATATATGTAAAGTGACCATTACTAGATATTTTGATGGAACATAATTTGAAGTATATAGATATAGCTACAATTTGTGTGAAAGACCTTTCCTTAATGATATAAAACGGTAAAATAGTAAACTTTCACATCATATTATTGATATTTATAATTTTATTACAAAATTATTGAGTAGCAGAAAAAGAACATACTCCATAATCTTTGATCATACCAATGTTGACCGGAACTTTGAAAGAATATTTAATTTAACTGTCCTAAATTGTTGTCGAAGGAAAGATTTATCACCAGACTACTTTATTTTCCGAAGGATATTACCTCTTACTCTAATTCCATCCAATATGTCGTCAGGAATTCATGGAATAGACCTTGTTTCAACCATATCTCTTATATCGATCACACATCAAAACATGGACTTAAACTTTAAGTTATTCCCAAGCTTCATTTACAAACCGCCCGCCTCAGCCCCGCTATACAGTCACCTGGGATGTCTCCAAGGTGACAAACCATCTGATATCACAAGCAGACAACCAGTCACTCTCAATAAAGGAGCTGACTCTGAAATTAACTATTCTCATGGCCCTCACGGCGGCAAAACGTTCATCAGAACTAGCCAGTATAGATTTTGCAGAGTTTCACCACAGGGTGTAACTTTACAATACCAGGCCTTACAAAAACCAGGTCATTTGGGAAACTAAAAGAAATTTTCTTTCCTACTTTCCAGACACTCCTAAATTATGTGTAACTCAGTGCATAACTATTTATGTACAAAGGACATTGCCTCCGTTCGTATTTTCCGGAGGCATTTCCCTATGAGTGCGAAAGGGGGAATGCGTAGCAAACTTTTCCTTTCCAGGGATGTACTAGTGCGTTTATTCTACAGATAAGCTACGTAATATATTTTGAATTTCTGATGAAATCTGTAATTTTGTATTTTTGGGCAATTTTTGCCAGATATGAACTGAATATGCTCACGTGTTTTACAACAGGTTCATTAATAGTAGTACGCTTCACAGAACAATAAGATATATGTTATCACTAAATGAAGCAGGTTTTATCAACATCGCACAGTACTCTCAGATTTTAATTACTAATCACAAAACTTTATTTAATATGCAAATGAGTCGTTAATTAACTTGACACTGCTAAATGCTTCATGGGACAATTAGATATCCATCAGATCAACATTTGAAGCACGTTTTATTTAATTTAATGCAGTAATTTTAGAGTAAATCACTACCGGTAATTACAAAGTTCATTAAATATGCAAATAATCCCTATATTAACTTGACACTGTTCAATGATTCATAGCACAATTAAATATTATCAAATCAATATGTGTAGCACGTTTCACAAAATTTGGTGCCGTAATTTCAGAGTTATATACCTAATTACCTAATTAATTACAAAGTTTATTAAATATGCAAATGAACCCTTAATTAACTTTACACTACTAAATGCTTTACAACACATTAGATATCTGTCAGATCAGTATATGCAGCAGTTTTCATCACATTTGATGCAGTTATTTCGGAGTTATATGACTACTTATAAAACTTCATGAGATATGCAAATGAGCTGATTATTAACTTGACACTGTTCAATACTTCTCAGTACAATTGGATATTTATCAGATCAACATCTGTAGCAAGTTTCATCAAATTTAACGCTGTAATTTTGGAGTAATATCACTAATTACAAAGTTCATTAAATATGCAAATAAACCCTTAATTAACTTCACACAAGTAAATGCTCTACACCACAATTAGATATCTGTTGGATCAGTATCTGCAGCCGATTTCATAACATTTGGTGCAGTTATTTTGGAGTTATATCACTAATTAAAAAACTTCATAAAATATGCAAATGACCTATTTGTTAACTTGACACTGCCAAATGCTTCTCAGTACAATAAGATATTTGTCAAAACAATATCTGTACCCAATTTCAAAGACTTGGGTGCCGTAATTTCAGAGTTACATACCTAATTACAAAGTTCATTAAATATGCAAATGAACCCTTAATTAATTTCACACTACTGAATGCTTTACACTACAGTTAGATATCAGTCAGATCAGTATCTGCAGCAGATTTCATCACATTTGGTGAAGTTATATCGAAGTTATATGACTAATTACAAAACTTCATAAAATATGCAAATGACCTATTTATTAACTTGACACTGTCCAATGCTTCTAAGTGTAATTAGATATATATCAGATCAATATTTGTTGCAAGTATCATCAAGTTTGGTGAAGGAATTTCAGAGTTATCTCACTAATTACAAAACTTCATAAAATATGCAAATGACCTATTTGTTAACTTGACACTGCCAAATGCTTCTCAGTACATTTAGATATTTATCTAAACAATATCTGTACCCGATTTCAAAGACTTGGGTGCCGTAATTTCAGAGTTACATACCTAATTACTAAGTTCATTAAATATGCAAATGAACCCTTAATTAATTTCACACTACTGAATGCTTTACACTACAGTTAGATATCAGTCGGATCAGTATCTGCAGCAGATTTCATCACATTTGGTGAAGTTATATCGAAGTTATATGACTAATTACAAAACTTCATAAAATATGCAAATGACCTATTTATTAACTTGACACTGTCCAATGCTTCTAAGTATAATTAGATATATATCAGATCAATATTTGTTGCAAGTATCATCATGTTTGGTGCAGGAAATTCAGAGTTATGTCACTAATAACAAAAGTTCATTAAATATGCAAATGAGAAGGTAATTGACATGACACTCACAGTATCATCATAATATTCTGAGATTGTCATCTGTGAAACGTTTCATGAAATTTTGTGCAGTATTTCTTGATATATGTCTACACTGTCATTACCGTCTCCATAGGGAAACCATTGTACGGAAAAAAACGATATTGCATAACTTCATTAATATGCAAGCCACACTAACCAAAATCTAATCAGTTCTTGCAAGTAGCATATGGTACCTGTGTACCAAATCTGACTTGAATCCGTACAGGCGTTTTTGAGTTATCGTGTAAACAGACAGACAGACAGACAGACACACACACACACTAACACACACACACACACACACACGGACAGACAGACAGACATCGCTATGACAATAGCCCACGTGTTTACACACGTGAGCTAAAGAAAACACAAACTTTGAAAAGTGAGACGACATATGCCTGGAAAGATTTCACGGTAGAATACTAAGAGCTTTGAAATTATGCAAATTAAATATATTCTTTCAAAAAATTACTGTCGCAGTCGTTGATTAAATATTATCTGACAAATCTTTGCATGTCAGTCGACTGCCGTGTATGTTTTGTGAGTCGACAGATTTGCTTATCAACGTCATGTCCGGGCAACTCAAACATGTCCATAACGACTTTTACATCGTGGCATTACTGCTGGTAAGTATTTAAGCACATGAATATCGGAGGCGCATATGCATTATTATTTAGCGTGCCCATGGCTGCTGACTTGTTCAGCTCAAATCCAAACATGGTCCGGGGTATCTGCAGAGGCACTATGAGCAGAACAGATCTGATATGTGATGTTATGATGTAATACTTCACGTGACGAGAAAAGAGATATGTCTAGTCCCCGCTGAATCGACAAAGGTGATGTCAGAGGGTTTTTAATAAAACCATTTTCCCAGGGCAATAGCTTTTGGTCAAATGTCGATAAGTGCCTGGTCACGTGACCATACGCGTAAATGAAAGAATGGCAGGTGACAAGAACGTGATGCGCGACCGGCATAAGCGACGAGCCTCTCTCTAAAACAGCAAGATTTTCTATTTCAACGGTGTAGGAACTTGAACAGGTCATTGATAACGAAAAATTCAAGTGCAACCAAGGACGTTGTACCGTATGCTAAGGACATGTTTGCCTCTTTTTGTGAAGCAATTGGCACTACTGTTCTCTCTGTGGAACTTCTCTTAATGTACTGTTTCAGTGCCTTTAAATCAAAGAATATTTAAAACAATGTCGTACAAGAGGATGAGCATGTGGTGTGTTGTAAAACACCTACATCCTTGTCCTTATAAAGGCTATAGCGCCCGTTTATGACACCGAGGGTCCTTGCGTTACCAGAAACACATCGCTATTCCCCGAGGCTGTAGGCCGAAGGGTATAGCGATGTGTTTCTGGTAACACATGGCCACGAGGGTTGATAAACGGGCGCTATAGCCCGAATAAAGACAAGGTTATAGGTGTTTTATAACACACCACAAGCTTGCCGTACAGCGTTCAGCCAGGCGTCAAGCAGAGCCTTTCTGACGGAGATTTCTATGCATGTTTATCCCTTACATATAGTTTCATTTGCAAATCACAACTTGACCGATGTTGTTGCAAATTTAACGCGAAGCATTTGTGCAGTAGAGGCTCACCGATTTTTGAAACTTTTAGACTGTTAGCGATTTTCCAGCGAGTAGGCAAATGTCCGTTTACTTGCATATCTCGGTAAAGCGCTGGACGGACGTGAAAGCCAGAAAAAAGTTTTGTCGTAGTTGTTTACAAATTGAGAAATTTGGGCTGTCACAAATACAGTATTTTAGGGGGTTGAAATCCGATTATTGATTCGACACAAAACGAATCAAATCTTGTTACTTCTCAGTGTAGTTTGTCCTCGCAAATTTTCAGTGTCACTAAAGGCAGTTTTCAGACATTACAAGGGGACTGATGATATAAGGGATGTTCCGTCATGTAAAATGTGACCCTCCCCTGTCCATACAATCTAGGAGTCTACAAAGCTGAACAACACGGAAACTTCTCAATTACGAGACATCTTCTCCAGATTCAGAATAAAAGATGTTAACTACTGTGTTAAAACAGACTAATTCGAAATTATTGACAGCACTTGTCGCATTATGGAGTAAGGTAATTAGAAATACACAACTAATTAGAACGAAATGTTGAAAATCAAATCAATGTTGCTTTGTTATTGCACAGAACAAAACAAACACACAGAGTTTGTGTCCTTCATAGTTTGCTATAAAAAATCTACATGACGTAGTCGACCATAGAGCTGCTTTACAATATGTTCTGTACTTTGAACTTTGCAAGTTTAATCACTCATACGATAAACTTTTGCGCATGCGTCTTCAAACACGTATACCTTGTATGAACTATTTTTGTTACCTTATATAGTAACATAACCATATGCAGGACAAAAACATGTTTAACGTCGATCAGCCTGTATAGACTGATAAGCAAACAATATAATATCATGAGATTTCACCCACATTCAAAGAGTGTATTGTTGTTCACTGTACCAATAAAAGAACGCATTTGTCGACCACAGCCCACAGAGTAACAGGACAGGATTTGTTCAGACGGTCAGCTAGGGGTCTCTTGTGTACAACAAGACCGAATATTTGCTAACGTCTAGGTTTGAGGATTCCGACTAACCTCCCCTATTCTTTCGCTAGCAAATTGATTTCCCGACTGCTGTAGAAACGAGAAAAAAATCGTAGTGGGTTCCGTACTGCCAGTATGTGTGTTTGAGACCTTTTAAAGACATGTACAACTCTTATGGAAAGCAGGGATCAAATGCAAAATTTCCGCACGCTTTCACCACCTAAAAGTTACTTAAATATTCAAGCAAACATCGTACAACATTAGGACAAATACGAAAGAGATAAACAATATTTCTTAGATGAAAATTCTGTGCTTAAACATGATTTGCAAATTTTAGGCGGCAGAGCTTAAGTTAAGGCCGACCAACTTTTGATTTTCAGGACGATTGTGTTAGTTACCAATGGCACTTAAAATTTTACATATATTCTTAAAATTAAACTTCGGCTCCAAAAAAGGACTCGGGCATAGAGATGGCTTAGATCCGGTTGAAAAATATACACAGCATCGTGATGGTTACCATCTCAGACACATAGTGCAAGAATTATTTATGTACTAGTGACCTCTTTCTTGGTCGACCAGCTGGCACACGTCTGATGCTATCAACAACATAAAATTTATAGGTAGTGTAAATATAATGACGTCATTTTTTACAGTCGTGCCGTACAACTATATGTATTGGAGTGGTATAGTTACACGTAATAACGCGTACGTCTGACGGCGCGCAGTGCTGTACGTGTGATTACGTATGATTTTTTGGTTCAGTTGTGCGTTCCCAGTGATTTTGCTGCATTTATTCTCAGAAGCATGCGAAATTCGTTAAATTTTAGAGAGAAATGAATTTCTTGTGTGAAGACTCTTGTTATACCTTATTCTAACCTCGAATTAAATCTGCCGATTTTCTTTGATACAGTTTTTTATGATCTTTAGAGAAAACGTTCTGAAGGCGTTCCGTTCATATCAGTAAATCATAGCAAGTACTTCTTTTACTGTTGCAAAGTCTGACAATATTCTGACATCAAAGACTTTTGCTAATTTACAATGATACTGGACGAGGTTGCTTGTCTTAATTCGGGGAAATCATCAAGAAAATCTGAAAAATACTAAATGTAATTATGACTTCTTGCAGAAGTGTCGTTTGACGTTCCGAACGTCTTTACGTCCGGTTATCACGTGACAAAGACGCTGCGCGTACTGATGAAATGAAATTACGTGTAACTAAACCTCTCTATTATAGGAGGTATTGTGCAACGTGAGTTCAATCGCGTGTCAGTCGGTATAAAAGCCCAGGGGTCTGGTCAACAGCCAAGCAGAATAACCGTTGCCTGACAAGGATAACGCAACCATGGAACTCTTCGGTATTGAAATAACAGCAACGCTTGTGTTCTGGCCATAGCAGTGTTGTTTCTAACATACTTGTAAGTATATCTTTTCTCTTCAAATATGTAGGGTCCCTCCATTATGACCGGGTACGACTGACTTAGTATTGTATACAGTTGTCCGGAAATGTCACCGTTATACGCGGACAATGAATCACACGGCACAATATCTGTGCGCAAAGCCTTGCCATGATTATTAGACTATACGAACCGCCACTTGTTCACTTTACACTGTGTTCATACTGCAGAATAGACCCGCTTCAAGTTTGTGGGCATATAAATATCAAAACAGGGAAGTTGAAGGAATAAACTTCAGCAGACCGTTGCGTTAGTATTAGACTGTTCGTAGATCGTGGGGTGAACGTAACGGTTAGCCCAGCCAGTGTCTGCTGCCGAGAAAACTGTAGCGACGGCAGGGGCCAGTCTAACAGCCGAACTGTGACCGTTCACAGTTGACAAAATATGCATCGAATACTTCGTATAACAAATACGAGCATGTCATCCAAATTATGTTTGAATTTGACTCTAGTTTTGTCTATTCACACGATAAACACAATCGTACTACCCGCACTACTTTGGGTAGACTCTGCTTGCATGTGGGTTACATATTACATACTCACTCTCACGGTTGCCTATCACACGCGTTTTACGTCTTACACACAGGTACTTGATACGTCAACAGTGCCAACTTCGGTACACCTTTCAACCAACGCTAATGAGATTTGATAGAATAGCTATTACACTGAGTTGCACATTTTCCGTGTTGAATCTTTGAATAAAAATCTAAAATGTACCCATAAATTACTTCCTTATTTGCCCGTATTGGCATATTGACCTTTGACCCAATTTGTCACGAGGTAACGATACGGAGTATACACTACGTTTTTTGAAATAGTACATGCATGCATGTCTTACCGATAGGGGAAGTTTCTGCAACGTGAATTCTTCTCGGGAGTTTTTTATATTCGCTAAATTCCGACGGTCGCGTTTTTATTACAAATACTAGACTAATTCTATACTAAAACATTGGCAAGGTATTGACTTTTACATATTAGCCGCAATTTACGGTCGATGTCAAGATTACGTTTAGCTGACCTTGTAGTGTAAAATTGAAGACTTCATGCACATGAGGTTTTGTATGGGCAGTAGGCAGGTTCAACTCGATTGATACGCCGAGGGACTTATATCAAGCTCTCTTCATATTTAGTTTCTTTGCTTAGTAATTTTGTCACTTCAAAAGTCGTAAAAAGTTTGCCAATAGTTTCTATGTATTCTGGTCTCTCAGAAAAACCTTTTCACTTGATGTGAATGCTTGATAGACGGTTGCGTCAATTGCTGTTTTGGCGCACGCGTAAAATCCTTGGAATGACTTGGCCTAATATGGTAGAAATTACTATATTAGAATGCCTCACTGGCAGAAATGAACAATACAAGTATGTAGTTTATCCATGTGAAAGCTTACTCGTCGCAGACATCTTGCTATTGTTTGAGAATATTTGAACAACATTGAATTGATAAATTATGCATATCTAAATTCTTTCACTTCAATCATGAGGTACCAAGAAAGCAAAAGTACATCTGTTTCCATTATAAGACAAGAGCGACTTACTCAGGTTCAAACTTGGCGACCCTGATTTTGTACACACAGAAATTCTCTTTGACAATTGAGAAGGGTAAATGTCACCAGTTAACAAAGCAACCATGCCATCAAACCTTGGAAAAGATACTCCGAGAACCGTGTCAAACATGAAATCTCCCTTGAAAATGGTGGTGTACAATTTTAAGTCAATAATATTTCCGGTTGATTCAATTAATTGATCTGCATTGTCTATAAAGGGATAAATTTGGGATGGAAATCAAACATTAGACATGCCGAAAACTAATAGTAATAAGAAATATATTACACATACCATAGACAGTAGAGCTCTCGCTTCTACTGTATATGTACATATGTATTCTGAAATGTTTAAAAGACAAAATCCAACCTACCTTTCTTGACATGTTGAAAATTGATATATTTTTCCTATTTGTTAACTTATTTGGACTATTTTGAGCAGAGTCATGTTGTTGCAAGAGTACAAAGTGCGTGTATGTGTAATCACTCGTTCAAGAAGACGCATGATCAGCCTATATATAAATCATGGAAAAATGATTTACATATTATATATTTTATATCATATACATCGTATACAAATAGACAGACAGACAGACAGATAGATAGATAGATAGATAGATAGATAGATAGATAGATAGATAGATAGATAGGTAGGTAGATAGATAGATAGATAGATAGATAGATAGATAGATAGATAGATAGATAGATAGACAGATAGATAGACAGATAGATAAGTATTATACCCTAACTTCTTTGTACATGGATCCTAACAGTGAAGTAGGATAATAATACATAATGGCACTTAAAATGATTCTATGATGGCGCATTTTGTTTGCATGTTCAGTGTGATATTCGTGTGTATCATCACATTTGTCCTAATCTTTTAATTTATAATTTAACGACGAAGCAGCAAAGTTTTTAGTCTCTGTCCCTGTGTATTAAAGAGGCCAATGGTGTTCAAGTCACATGGCTCTAATGGTTACACAATTATAAAGATGACACAGAGGAACAGATGTCTCTCGCATTTCATGGTCCGTTCTGACTATAGTTTGTTTTCTTTATGCAGATACTCAACATGGTCGTTCTCAACGTTCAAAAACATGGGCATTTCTGGACCAAAACCATGGCCATTTTTTGGAAACATGTTTCAGTTTAATCCTGTGAGTATGACAAATGAACATATTAGAAAAGAATGTGCATACATGAATTCATTGCACTTTTAGTTCGTATTGGCTACTATTTTAATACTATGCACTGGTACTCATTAATACATTTGAATAGAATCTATTTTTTCAAGCAAAGTTTTTTTTCTGTAGGGTGTTTACAAAAAGGACGTGGACTGGGTTAAACAGTATGGCAAAGTTTTTGGGTAAGTGTTCGGGTGTTTGTAAATTGAAAATCTTTGAATATTGGCTGGAATGCAAAATAAGTGGTCATATGACCGCTGACGAGAATTTACACATAATGTAAAAATGTCCGAAACATTCTATTCTTTGAACTTTTTCCTACAAAACGGTTTAGTCAGGTAGTCGGTAAATTTACACAAAGTGTCAAGATATGTAGGTGTGCTAAATCCGTAAACAACATCGGAGTTCTTATCTAGTTTTTCGAAGTTGTAGGATATTGATCTGATTGATGTTGATGTCTGCCGACCGATCGTTGGCGTTATGTCTCTCTGATTTCCAATCTGTCCCTTGCCCATAGTTTGCTAGTTGTAAATAGTCTCAAAACTGTTTCACTTCAGGCTCTATGAAGTACGTCGGCCAGTGTTGGTGGTCGCCGATCCAGAAATGTGTAAACAAATCTGTGTCAAAAATTTTACATCGTTTTACAATAGAAGGGTGAGTACCTTGTCAGCGCATGGGACTGGTATATCTCCTTTCCTTTGGCGCCAAATCAGATGCGTCGCAAATATAACCTATTTTGTTGTATTGGGTATTTTGGCTGCACATGGCAAAATCTGGCGTGTGTATCGGATCGATATTAATTCAAAATAAAACCGATGGCACCCAAACACAATTGATATCGTAAAGAGGATACTGCACGTACAGAAAATAATGACTGCATGTCCTTTGTTTGTTTTGTACACACTTGCTCATCAGTTATGAAAGGTATAAACAGATATACAATGTAGATATCAGTGAATGAAATTATTTGCAGCTGTCGGGAAAGACGTCTACTGATGTACATCTCAAGTAGTTTAAATAGTCTCAATCATTTGTATTGATCTTGCATGATGGACGGAAAATAATTGGCTTCTTAAAAATTAAAATCTGCCAGCGTGACTAGTCAAATTTATGACTTGATGTCCCTGCAGGTTCTGCCAATCAAAGATAGACCCCTAGATTCCGGTCTAGGTAACCTATTTGACCAAAAATGGAAGACCAAGAGGAATACACTGACACCAGCATTCAGTGGATCAAAAATGAGAATGGTAAGTCAATAGAATTGTAAAAACAGATCCATCCTCTGATGTCATAGAAACTGGTGATGAAGACACCGCAATCAAACAACGTCCTCCACAGGACATTTGGATACAATTTCATTTTGTGTATAGAGTACTGTCCGATAGTTGTCATACCTGATCAGATCAATATGTACGAATCTCTAGTTCAGCTTTTAAAAATGTTTCTTAAACAGCTGAATGTGACAACATAAAATGAATAAATCATTTCAGCAATTACAACCTCTTTCACAATGAATAGACACACAGAATTAATAATCTTCATAAGGTTTTGCACTCAATGTCAAAGGAAAATAACAGGTCACAAGATCTCATTCGACAGATAAACCAAAACTTCTTTTAGTCATCTGTTACCCTCACATGGCTCAACTGATATGACTTTTGCGATATTCCTGCAGTATAAGATATTTTCATTGATTATCTGAATCCTCCAGCGTGGCTACAGAATCTTGAATTGTCCGGACAAATTTTCACTCTTCACTAATGACAATGAACAGGGGACATACGTCTACGGCGGTGAGAAGCGAAATACAGGATATTCTTACATGCTGTAGGGAATATGTAAATCAAGCGATAGACATCGAACAAAAATACCGAAGACATTGTCAAAAGCCAAAGATTCGAGTGTTTAAATGAAGATGTATATTATAGAATGCTATTATCACCCTTGCCCTAACACTAAATCTAGGCTTATCAAGTGCATTTGACAAGTGTATCCCACACGGTTCCGTGTTCTTGACGCTTATCGTTTCGATGGCTTCCATTACAGATGTCACCTATCATCAACAAGACAGCCGACGCCATGGTTAGAATTCTTGATCGACACAGCAAAGAAGGCACACCAATTCAATGCAAAGAGTAAGTATCACTGTCTTCGACTGCAAAGAATAAAAATATGTGTGTCGAAACTTAATGTTGTAAACTTTTGCTAAACAATTCCTCATGGAAACTTTCATGCACTCTGTGTAATAATAGTCAAGGGTTGGCGTTAAAAATTGTGAATTAGAAAAGCAAATCAGCTGAAATTCACCGATATTTGAAATTCACAATGGTCGGTATACCCTTTGTTACATCGTACGGGGAAAATAGAAAAACGATTAACACGAAGAAAGAAAGAAATTGAAAATGTCATTTCCTCAAGGGGCTTTTAAATGACTGCACACGAGCGGTAGGCCAGAACAGTTTTGTAAAATTTTTAGGGTTCCTAAAATTGTCCCCGGGTGCCTAAGTCCCGAGGAATTTGAAATGAAGCGAATTTTGACATTGTCGTGTACTTCTAGTCCACATTGTAACGGGCGTGATGTACCCCTTACAGGTATTACCTTAACTAACACATTTACTTTTTCTGATATTTTTTCGGCATGTCATGAGATCACAATCATAATTGTAGGAAGTTCAATCACAAGTATATTGTTCTTTCCATTTTAGTGTTTTTGGCGGGTACGTGATTGACAGCGTGGCTAGTGCAGGCTTTGGCGTTGAAGTTAGTACACAAGATAACCCTGATCATCCGTTTGTCAAGAACGCAAAGGAAGCGTTTACTGTCAGCCTTTTTAACATACCTTTATTGATAATGTGTAAGTGTTCATAGAATATCGACGTTGAATTGATATCTACTTGAGAGTTCTTGGGCTGATGTAATATTTTTGCATGGCAAGCGTCGTTTTTGAAAATGCTGGACTTTAATTGTCCTCCAACTAAAATTGAAATAAGAAAAGATGTCAGTAAACGGAAAGTCCTCAATAATTTGGTAGACACTTACGGCGTTTATGCGAGATGCCCAATGTTTGAAATGAAGACACAAAAAACGAATAAGAAGACTTTTCTGTAACAATTTAGGAAAACCCCCTTCAACATCGATTAGGGGATATGCGTGACTCTCCGACGGTCACTTTGACTATTTGTCTCGGTTTCGTTGCCGTGGATAGGGATATAGGGAGAGCGAGAGAGAGAGAGAGAGAGAGAGAGAGAGAGAGAGAGAGAGAGAGAGAGAGAGAGAGAGAGAGAGAGAGAGAGAGAGAGAAAGAGAGAGAGAGAGAGAGAGAGAGAGAGGTGAAAAATAGGAAAGTAAATACGACTGAAATTCTAAAACGTTGCGCACATTAAAAGCAAACAAGAGATACTTTGCGATACTTTCAGCAGTAAAATATTCTCAGCGCATGCCATACAGCTGAATAAAAGCAAACCTTTCACTGACTTTAAAAATTGAGGAGCTTCAGCCATGAGCAGCTAATTTTACTTCTCTTTTTGTGTCCAACTATTTGCAGTCTTCTGTCCAGTTTTGATACCTCTTCTGAACTGGTTGGATATCGGACTTTTGCCCAAGAGGATCAAAAAATATTTCACAGACTTAACAGAAGAAACTATCGCGATGAGAAGGAGCCAAGATCCATCAAGCAAGGTGAGCTAGTTGAAATCAATCAGCTGTGATATGCAAGGTATCTCAAGTAAGATCGCAGAAACTTAAATCATGGCTGTTGTACAATATCTTTCATCCACATATGAAGGACCTCAAAAGCAAGACACCTATTGAATAAACTGCAAGATATGCAAATCACGTAATGTGATTAAATCAGATCGAATAAGACACATATATTCGACATTTCAAGAGGTAATTTGCGGTTCTGGGAAGGAGTAAATCATCATTTAAGACGAAGTCACTTTTTCAAACCGATTACCAGGATCTATCTACTTTTATTACAATGCTTAATCATGTCCTTAAATTGCAAAAGTTTTGCCTAGCGGAAGCTTATTATTGAATGACTAGTAAAGAAGAAAATTGAACATATCTCTTTTAAAACTCTTCATTGATGCATCATGTTACCCACTTAGCGAGTGGACTTTCTGCAACTGATGTTGGACGCCCATGATGTCTATGAACAATACATCACGGAGAGTCAAGCAGACGAAGACGAGTATGACGTGAAACTTGTGAAGGATGGAAAATCAGACACACATGATTTCTATAAGGGTTTCACTAACACAGAACTTCTCGCACAGGTAAGTCTTCATAGTCTATAAGTCAGGGCAACAAACCCATAAAAATTCTAACGTGTTTTTCACATTTTGGAGTTACTAGTCCAGAATTGGTGAGTTAATACAGTCACATCATGAAGTAAAGGTATCCTTAGGATGATCTATATTTGTCACGTGTTTACTTCCCCTTTCCTGTCCAATGTCTCCATAAACTTTCCACATGAAATGAGAAGTCCATTGTATATTTTAAATGACAACAGCAAATATAATTAATACAACCCGATTTGTTTTCATTATCAGTCAATAACATTCTTCCTTGCTGGTTACGAGACAACGAGTACTCTGATGGGTTTCGTCGCCTATGCCATGGCAACCAATCCCGACATTCAAGAGAAGTTGTGCACAGAAATCGATGACGTAATGAGCGAGTATGGGGAGCCTACCTACGAGGCTATATCTAAGATGCCGTATCTGGATATGGTTGTTTGCGAAGCGTTAAGAATGTACCCTCCTGCAGTAAGGTTAGAATCACACTAACGTAGTGGGTTTTTTCAGGTTGAGTGTTATGCAACGGCTGTGACGTTGCAACGTTTGTAGAAGGCCATAGAAATAAATTCAAAGCTGCGTCAACGTTGAGATTTTCTCTTCCGTAAGTAAAGCGTTGTACTGAATTAACAGGGATTCCCTCGTCTTTGAAAGACTTAAACCTTCGCTAAAACTTTCCGTTAGGAATTCTCTTTCGAAATCAACGATAAAAATCACGGTCACCGGGCAAAATTTGATACTAGAGAAACGAGTAACCTGTTATCTACCAAAACTTAAAAGTCAAAATGGCCGCCAACCCTGTGTTAACTCATGTGGAGATAATTTTTTTATTTTCACAAAAGTAAGCCGTTGAAAATTAAATTTACTTATGGGATTCACAATGAGCCCCTAAAAGTGATAGAACAAAGTTTAAGTAAAAAATTTAGAGTTCGAATATCTGTATCCGAGGAGTATTCGACCTTTAGCATGAAAGGTGCAAATATGTGAGATATTTTGCCTCACGTAAAAATACATGGAATAATTTTCCATAACATTTGTTTCATTTCCAGGTTCGAGCGAGTTAGTAATGAGGATACGACAATAAAGGGAATTAACATCCCCAAAGGAATGATTGTTGCCATGGCAGCTTATGCAATCCATCATGACCCCGAGTTTTACCATGATCCTGAAAAATTCATTCCAGAAAGGTGAGGAATATGTTTTGCAAGTATTCTACGTAACAGATTTGTAGCTTTATCCCATTTTCCTGAGACGACATCGCAATGCATTATTACTGATACGTTTAATAGCCTTGTATACCAACCTTAGAACATTTTAACTTTCGTGCAGTATCTCGAAGCTATACTATCACTTCATATGCATAAGATAATGATTTTATTCTGCACTTATTTGAAATAGCTACCTTACCCTCTCTCGAAGTGGTCATTGCTACTCGACCTGTTCAAAATTCACAACAGAATGGAATGCAGGCAGCAGGTGGCATGAATTCTTCAGATTCTTAAATCTTAAAAAATACATATCTGTTGTTTATAATGAAAAGAAAATAAGCAAACCATCAACCTTTTATCGCATGCACTTTATGAAGGAAACCAAACTGCCATATATATTGTTTCATAGATTCACCAAAGAAGAGAAAGAGAAACGTCATCCTTACGCATGGCTGCCGTTTGGAGCTGGTCCTCGTAACTGTATCGGAATGAGATTCGCTCTTTTGGAAGCTAAGATAGGCCTGGTCCGTGCATTGCAAGATTTCATCTTTGAGCCCTGCTTCGAAACCGAGGTATGGCAAAAATGAACAGTTTTCACGTATGTCGTGTTCCTGAATACAGAGGAGTACACTTGACATTTATCTGAGAAAAGAAAGAATGTTGGGACATATTTTGTCGCATTGACACCGAAGACAACCTTTGGTACTTTTTAATGACTCTTTCTGGCCGCTGTTTGTATTACATTTTTCATGTAAGTTTTGGGCATGTTATACATCACTTGTACTCTTAAATGCTCATTGTTGTATGTCGCGACTCAGAAACATTTATATTTCGAATTTCAGATACCTTTAACGCTCGGCCAGTTTGGTTTTCTGTCACCACCAAAAGGTATTAAACTGAGTGTGAAGAGGAGACGGTAGGCTCAGATGATCGAAATCTCGGGTGACGGCGAGGATACAAGGAAAGTCACGTGATGGACGTCCATATCGTCACGCTACTACTAGGTGTATGTTCCTAAAACGTCATAACACTTTATTTACGCTTTGTTGACAATAATGTCAGTTTACTGTAGTCATGTTATTTATACAAGATTTGTAAGTTTGATTTCCTATCAATTAAGAGAATAATTCGTAATGCCTTTTTTTTCATTAAACGGATTCACAATTTGTCTTTATGATTGTGCTTTGCCAGTATAGCATATTGTGATCTGTCGGCGTGATATTGAAGATCATTGACTTACCCCGTATTCATTTGTTAGTTGAAAATTTGTATTATGGTGAGAAGAGAAAAAATATATCCAGATTCAGGTAACTTGTCGATAGGCCGCTTCATGTTTTTGGGGGTGGCAAGTACATAAATGAGGAAACATGCTATATTTAAGGCAGTTGGATACAGTCTGCCCATGCACTTGAAAGGAAAAGAGAGGAATAATTAAAATTTATTGCTGCAGATTTAACGTCGACGCCAATCTTAAACAAATCACACAAATAACCGAAGTAATTTATTAGGAGAATCATCATACAAATGCACTTTTAAAAGGGATGATCGAACTCGATTTCAGTCTTTTAGAGTGAAGCAGGCATGAAAACACATGCAGATAGAGGTTGACAGTATTTTTAAAGCTTGTTAGTACAATATATGCCACACGGCAAATTTATTGTTTACCTATTGCGATTTGTACGTTTGTTGTTCCATTTCTCCTCCTTCATTCAGAGATATTTAAATGATGACGATTAGGACATATGTTTCAAAATTGTTTTCAAATTTTAATTTTAGAGTCAATACACTGATTCACATTTTTCCCAACTCAAACAAATTGCAGCTTCGCATGGTCAATATTGAAAATGTTCTCTTAATTATTGAGTGACGTAGTGAATCAGGCAATGTGTTGTTTTATCTGACACATCACAATGTACATATATCGAGATAACTCGTTTTCACCATGAACAAATATGAAGGCATCTATGTTTGATATCAGTCCAAGTAGTTCTACCAGTTTTCCCCTGAAACGTCAATATTTAAGCTAGTTTACGTTGTTTTCTGTGTAAGGTAAACGAAACCGTTGCCGTGTTTTGTACGGACAGTGATAATGAGTGTGAGGTTTGAAGTGCGATTTTATTGAGCTTTTATAAATTTTTCATATTCAGTGCAAACTGAAAAAGACCAACCAAAGATTTATTTGTAATAACATCCCAAGAACATTCCATGTTAACAACTAGTTTAATGCATTAATAATTAAACACTACATCGTTGTACAACATCTTGAAAGTTTTGACGTAGTCGCTTGGCTTTTCTTAAGCGTACACGACAGTCTACCAAAGTGGATTGCTTCAATTTTGCAATCACCTCAACACTCACGCGATACCAATTTTCAACCATTCTCATTCAAAATCAAAAATCAAAATCTGGAGGGGGTTACCGTGCAACTTTTGATACCAGAGAAATTAACCAATATTTACAGGTATTTGAAATTGAAATTGGCCCGGCGTCTAGTTTGACATACTTATACAGATTTTTACGGATGTTTGGCCGTCTATTGTACTCAAGACATAAAATCTCATTTGCAAATAATAACAGCCATTAGTCAGATTCTAGAATCATATAGCAAACGTTTTTTTTTGCGCTCAAGAGAGACTCGCCGATGCTTAACACCTCCATTGTAAAAGCTTCGATTGCTAGTGATTTTTCAGCGAGCGGGCAAATGTTCAATCAGTAGAGGGGAAGTGGATGTAGAAAGTAATATATGAGTAGAGCGATAACAGTGGGCATGTTTAGGCTAGTTGACGCACACGTATATCAAATAATTCCTTTTCGGAGGCATATTTGAAGTTTTTGGCGAGATACTGTTCGTGTTGAAGTGGTTGTTTCGATGTTGTTGCTGTTGCAAAAAATGTACTACATTTTGTATGCGTCCTTGGTACCGTCCTTGGTCCTCGGTACGGTGATTGTCCCTAACATACTTTTAATACAGAGACAGCCTTCACCTCTCACTCAACAAGAAATCGTGATAGAACATTCACTTTAACCGATTGATTGATTGACGAGTGAACTGGTGAGAATTGTCATTAAACTTCATGCCTTAATTTACGTGTCATCATAAGTTGCGGAAAACTGTCAGGGTACTTTGTCGATTTAGAAGTGAGATTTCACTTCAGATGTGTCATGTGCGGCCGGGATGAGCGACGAGCCTCTGTCTAAAACAGATAGATTTTCCATTCGAACAGCATAGGAACTTGAACATCTCATCGACAAAAATGATTCAAGTGCATCCTAGGTATGCTTAGTAGGCTTGTCACAATGAATTGTTGCGGTGCAAAATATCAAAATACATCAAAAACTATAACATAATACAACTTGAGCGTGAGGTGTGTTATAAAACACCTATAACCTGGTCTTTATTCGTGCTATAGAGTTCGTTTATTACCCCTCGTGGCCGTGTGTTACCAGAAACATATCGCTATACCCCTCGGCCTACGGCCCCGGGGAATAGCGATGTGTAACTGGCAATGCGCAGCCCCTCGGGGTAATAGACGGGCGCTATAGCGCTCATGACTAGGTAATAGATGATATACAGGATAACGTCTTATAATCCGTACTAGCTCAGTCATCAAGTCTCATCGAAATCAACACATTATACAGGTATGTTATATGGGCTGCCATCTTCCAGCAGTGGGGTATGGTCATCCCTTGTGGTAGAACTTGCTGACTAAAGTTTCTCGATGACCTTCTGGACTTTAAACTTGACATTGAAAAATAAAAGTTGTTGACTATTATATATTTACTCGGATAAAATATGTTCGCATATGCACTGATGTGAAGGAGCTCCTTTATAGAAACCATTTACGTTCACGCCAATCGGAGAGCTCTCTAGGACTTAATGTGTTTTCACTTCACAGTACCCCTCCGACCAACAGCCGACTCGGACATTTCTTTAATCACTACGTGTGCATCTGTCGTATTCACATTTAGATTCACCCCTTGCTTTAACAAAACTGACCTATTGTTTTTAAATCTGAGGACATTTGTAAGCCAAAAACTTAAACCTGCAGAACTAAGATCTGCAGCATAGTGACTCTAAAATCGTTGCTGACATCAACAACGCAAACATCACTCGAAATGAAGCCTTTCACCTGGACTGAACTTGAACTCGCTGTAGGTAATCTATACTTGATTTGAACTCTTTATTACAGTGGAATCTCCTCAAATTGAACTCACCCACACCAGATGATTTATGTAACGCACGCTTTAATTCAAACTTAAAAGCAAAGTCACTGAGCTGAGATTTCATAAAAATCTTGTATTCTCCCCGGTTTTCTTAACAGACGAACATAATTTCTTCACTTCATGATAATGTCATATCCAAAGTTCCAAAAGGTTTTACACTCTCAAACAAGTGAACTTAGCCGGCAGTTACTTATTCACGTAATACATCATTTATCAGCATCAAGCCTATCGTAATAAAGCCTAGCTTCATGATGTAGTTTTAACCGTTGGACTCGACAATAAAGTTACTACTGTCTGTAGCTTTCCTGTCCGTCCGGTAACCCTTCATCAGCATGAATGACACTGGCAGGACTATTGGCATCAGTCGCGTGGTTCAGTGATCACATGTAAATCACATGACTGATACTGATGGTAAGGCATAGCGGCGTGGTCACGATTTAATTCTCGATTAGAGCTAGCGATGTGTATTGCTTTCTTGTCTCCACGTCGAAACCAATTTGATTCCAGGTCCAGAACTGAAACATCACAAATGTGTGCTTGGTCGCCCTCAGACCCACAGGTGACGAATCCCTCTTGCGTTCATGAATTCGTTTACGCAGCAGTCTCTTGGTTTCACCTATATGTAGTGGGCAGAACACTCTTCACATAGCACTTTATACACCACTCCAAATTTATACAACACTTTGGTTTTGTCCTAAGGAGCCACTAATGTACTTTTGATGGCGTTCCTTGGGGTCACGTGAACAGCGAAACCCATCGTGCGAAATTTTCGACTCAGTGCCTCCCCTCATATTGGGTAAAGTGACATGGCCCTTTAAATAGTAGGTGCTTCCCTATTTTGGATGGGATACTGTTTTTCGACTGGTGGGAATATTCTAGGTCCATTTCGGATAATTACATATACTTAACTTCTGTTTAATATGGAGCATTTCGTTGCGTTTTGATTCTTCAGTAGAACATATGGTATTAGCCCTATGTGTCAGGGACCTGATCATACCAAGCTTGTGTTCTAGGAATTGGTGACTGTTTAATAAAGCTGTTACCGAGGATATTTTTATAAATTGCAGATATTACTTTGTCGTTAGACTTGGCTCAAGTCTGTGATTTGTGAATGTTTGAGTTGGATGAACGCGATGATTTGTGTTCTGTTTTCATATGAAACGTGTGAGAGGAGTGAACACAATGAGTTGGCGCACGCAATACAGGGGTGAATCCGGCAGAACTAAAACTCACTACTGCGCAGACTCAAAGGTAACCTGTTAAAAACCTGACCTGGGCTGCCAAATTAGAAATAGCTTTGTATGAAAAAAAGGAGAAACACAAGAGAAACTGTAGCAAATAATTTTATCTTTAAAAATTCACTGACTTTAACCAAGTCTACTGTCATTATTAATTACCAAAGCTTAATCGGCGACCCGCAAACATTGTATTACTAAGTTTTGACGATGTAAGGCAATACTTTCTATACTACTCACGCTATGAAAAGAGGCATGGTGTAAAAGCTAGAACAACGTTGACCCTGTCTTTACAGCAACCAAATTCTGCAGTATGCTCTTGTAAACCACGACGTCACTGAGGTGCGCGCGCATCACATGGCGACCCGACCAAAGTAAGGGAGCCTTCAGTAATTACTTGGGGAATTTTCGCGCAAATCTGTACAATAAAATGTGACCCTCCTTATCCTCCTGTCTAAAATGTGACCCTCCCCTTGTCCGACATTCTAAAACTTGACCCTCCCCCCAACCACTGCAGTATTCTCCCCAGGAATAACTGAAACAGTATCAGCTAATTAGCTAATTAGCTAATCAGCAAATTACACAGGGGAGAGCTGGTGTTTTTGGAGGGACAGTCGCAATTTATCACGCAAGAAATTTTGAAGAGATATGTTATTTCATACATTTGAGGGAGGTCACCATATTTCTGCAACTATGAGAAGGTAAGATGTGGCTGATTTAGTGCTTCATCCAGAAATATCAAATCATAATACATGGAGTCTATCAGGCAAATTATTGACAATTTTCCCCCACAAAACATGCTATATCTGTTTATTACACCTCACGTATCATCCAGATGCTGTGATTGGCTGATTCTTACTCACGTGACATAGGAGAAAAAGTGATAAAACATGGTTTTGGTGATATAGCCCTGTCGCGTGCGTTGATATAGCCCGCTGGGTACGTCGCGTGCGCTGATATAGCCCGCTACTGCATTTGCGTACTGCGCATGCTTTCTGCGCATAACAAATTGTCGTTCGCTCCCAGCTGATCGTACCGGCAACTATGGCTTCAAAGCGACACGCTGAATTGACACCAGCTCAGCTGGATGACATTTTGCTTCAGATGGACAGTAAGCACACTAGAGTTGCGACAAACGGTGCAGTATCGGTTTTCAAAATTACCTGAGTTCGAAGTATGGTTACAGTCCCAGGGAGATCGAGACGTTCACAGCGGCAACCCTCGACACAGCTCTGTGTACGTTTTATGCGGAAGTACGGACGTACGGACTCAGAAGGGCGAACTCTATACCAAAAAGTCCCTTCAATCTCTGAGATACGGCATTCAGAGATTTTTTAATCAGCCGCCAATGCGCCGAAACTTTGATATAGTTGATGGCGAAGATTTTTCCAACAGCCGAAAGATGTTTAGTGCTGTATGTAAGCAACTCAAGAGCCAGGGCAAGGGAAACGTTGTTCATAAACCAGCTATACTGCCCGGTGATCTCGCTAAGATAGCCACGTACTTCAGTAGCTCCAACTCGGACGCAAGAGTACTGCTGCACAAGGTATGGTTCAACATAATGTTGTATTTTTGTCGTCGTGGTAGGGAGGGACAACGTGATCTCCGTTCAGAAAACTTCGAGATAAAGACGGACGATTGCGGCAATAAGTATGTGATCCAAGTTGGTAGCGAAGTAACAAAAAATCACCAGTGCGACGACGATGGTGTATCGGGCGGAGTGATGTATGCCAATAATTCACCTCAGTGTCCCGTTCTTGCCTTCGAACTGTACCGTTCAAAGATGAATCGTCGTTGTGATGCCTTATTTCAAAGACCTCGTGATAACTACAACACCGAGGATGCTGTATGGTTCGACAATAAACCCATAGGCAAGAACACCTTGTCGACGATGATGGCAAGCATATCTACAGCAGCAGAATTGAGTCAACGCTATACCAACCATAGTATCCGGGCGACATCAATCACACTTCTGAGTGAAGCAGGCTTCAACAATAGGCACATCATGAGCGTTAGCCGTCATCGAAACGAAGGCAGCATCAGTTCGTATGTCAGAGATACATCGATCCAGCAAAAGAAGCAAATGGCGGAAACGTTGTCATCTGCAATTGACACGACCGGCCAAGTTTCCATCAGCGAAAACTGCACTCAGAGTTCATCCGTCCCGACTACATCTGCTACTGCTAGCCATCTTCAACACAACCGCATGCCGTTATCATCCGTCACTTCTCAATCTGTGCCTGGTCAACAGTCCCAACCAAACATAAACATTGATGTTCCAAAATCTGCTGCAGCGTCTCTTTTCGCGGGTGCCATGATCACTGGCGGAAATTTTCACATTTTCCTTGGACAGCAACAGTAAAAGCTGGAACGAGTTCTCCTTTTCATAGTTGTCCATTTGGACATTTAAAATATTTTCGGAAACCAAAGATTCAAATTAAATAATTTGAATTTCTACATAAATTATATTTTGATTGAAATTAATGAATTCCCCAATGTTGAATGTTCAAACTGTTTTCTGCTGTTCAAATTAGGCCTACAAGAGAAATGCGCCTAAAAGTGTTCCTAAGTGAGTTGTAAATGTTTAAAAGTTCACTCACTTTTAGTTTGTCGGATGTTTGATCGAATATTTATTAGCCATTAAATTAATTAGTGATTTGAATTCATTTTTGTTGTGTGAGTGTCGTTATTTGGTGTGAATCTTCGGTGTAATAAAATAAATAACACATGATAGCGAGGGCAATATCACAATTTGTTGCCTGCCCTCGGGCTGGTGCTCATGACCGGAATATTGATGATGCCCTCGCCTTCGGCTCGGGCATCATCAATATTCCGGTCATGAGCACCATCCCTTGGGCAGGCAACAAATTGTGATATTGCCCTCGCAATCATGTGTTATTATTTAACTATTATACATGTTTGATAATGTATTTAATGTACTTTGCTTGAATTGGGAAGTAAAATGTGCATTGTGTACAAGAAATTGATTTCTGAATTTCATCTAAAAAGTTGCTTCACTATCCATGGTGTCTATGATGGAACTATGAATAGTTTTTCCAATACAAAAATAGGTAAATATTTGCATTTGTGTACTCTTGATTATTGATATTAATATCTTGATTAAACTAGAATGGTTACAAGACCATGGTTGTGCAAGAAATTTGATTTTGGAATTTCACCGAAATGTTGATTCACCTTGAACATTGTCATACATCATAGATTCTGTAAACTTTCAGACTCTTTGGGTATCAGTGTCTTTACACGTGAAAACTGATGATTCAGCATTAATTCTGCAATACAATTAAACTGGATTACGCTGTGCTAGAAGGTGGAGAATCAAGTATTTTACTGCCTTTGACATAAATTGTAACTTTGGATGACCCCGGACACATTTTACACAGTGCTTAGACGATTAATTATACAATTATATTGTGAGCGACAGGTTTCGAATAAATACCTAAAGCTCTTCAACCATGATACGGGGGGGGGGGGGGGGGGTTGGGTCGTTGAAAGGTAATTCACACATTGTATATGGAGACCACCGTGTCACTATATTAAATGTAGTACGCATGTGGCACATGTACCAGCATTTCCGGGGTCAGAATTCTTGTGACTCACCTATTTACTTCTCAAGTGTTTGTTTAAGATAACCACAAAAGCCGGTCCTATATTATCAACTGTAGATAAAAATACGCAGGTCAGTTTCGGACAAGAACAGTTGAGCGACCTTATACACACCAACATGGTTGCTACATGTCGTTCGGTGATGATTAAAAAGCGTTCCGTTGGTTTGACAAAGTGACAATTATGACTGTGCAATTCAGCTTTCTTAACTAATGTCGTTTGTCGTAGATCTTATTTCAGAATGTGGTATCGACATGGGGGACAGTTGTTATGTCCGTTCCCAGGGGTGGGGGCGGAGGTAGAGTTGTTTTTGTCTCAGCAAATGTTTCTTGTTGCTATCGTTTTCTTTCACTTTGGGGTATGGCAGGTAGTGCAAAAAACATTCATACCACCAACCTTTTGGTGTCTTGGTCTTTGTTAGCACTGGCTCTGTAACGACTGTTTTTCTCATTTTCTGTGTCATTGTCCTTTGACAATATTCAGCAAGGTCTTATCACTGTGTTGCGTGTTTTCTTTGTCTGTGATTGCATCTATCATTTGACGCGTTTGATTGTCCAGTGATCTAAAGCACTGGCAAGCAAGGGTAAGTTACTAATCTGTCGACGCAGTCAGCAGATTATAACCGGATTCACTTTGATAGTCGACAACGAACGCACCAGCGAGGTACACTGTTATACCCTTGCTGGTCAGTTCGTTGTTGACTTTGTCAAAGTTAATCCGGTGATAATCTGGTGACAGCGTCCACATACTAGTAACTTACACTCGCTTGCTTTGGCCATCGGGCAATTACACTCATGATGAATAGCGTGAGATTATCTCACAGGACAAATACATTACACTATCATAGCCTGTAGAGAAAACTAGGGTCTATGATACAATGAAGTGAAAAACTTCAACAAGAAATCTTCAGAAAACCTCTTTATAAGACCAAGACACTTTAGGTTGATAGTTTAAATCTTTATTGGCAATACATAAAAATTAACGATAGCAACAAGAAACATATACTGAGACCAAGACACCCCTATCCCATCCCACTCCTGGGGACGGATGTCAAACACTGTACCCTATGGTGTCGACGAATCTGATCGATTTTAGGTGGATATTGCCAATGGTTAACTTTTATCACTAATTTTACTTCACTTTTTGCATTGGATTTTCTTACCAATGATTCTACTGCACAGTGATTCTATTTTGCTTTTGTGCCTCAATTTCAATTTACAACAGAAACTGAGGCTACAAAACGATTGCTACTCTATTTCTTTTTACACGTATCAAAAGAGTTCAATAAACGTCAAAATTTACAGATGTATGTGGATCATCGACTTCAAGTATGAAGGATAAATAAATGGATTTCCCTCACATACTTTACTATCCTTCATTATAAAATCTCTGTTATATTTGAAAAATCGCAGGTAAATTACGCCATTCTTTACGTTCAGCCTTACAATTGTGGATGGAAATGTGTGAAACTAATCAACTAATAACTGACTAACTGACTGATCAGCTAACTAACCAAGATGGTTGGCTAACTATCCAGCTATTTAGCTCGGAAACAAAAAATAAGCACGTGTTAATACTTACTGACTAACTTACTTTCTAACTGACAAAGTAGGTAACTAATAGTTGAGGCATCATAATGGCGTCACTTATCAGCAATATTGTAAAAACTGAAAAGTTATATTATTAATATAGGCAAAGACATTCGAAAAATCTCAACTGTCTCATTTTGCCGTCTTCACTGCTAATTCGCTGATTGACGTTTTACGTGCTGTAATCTAGCCAGTCATGTCACCTGACTATATCACCGCCCGATGTGCAGTCACACTCCAGACATGGCCGTTAGAGTGTGATACGGGTGTTCTGTTGTCAGACTCTATCGATTCACCTGATTTGAAGAGGATCAAAACCACAAGCTTAATTCTAGAACAATATTGTCTTTGGTTCCAAAGGTATTCAACGTGGCCGTTCTCGACATTCATAAACATGGGAATTCCTGGACCAAAACCCTGGCCACTCTTTGGGAACGTATTCGAACTTAGTGCTGTGAGTATTCGAAAGATGTTGTGCATTTTAATATCTCTTGATAATGTCTGTAATAATATGACCTAGTATTGATGACTTCTCTGTATCACACAGAATGAACCTTTGCAGTGTATCTAACTTTAATTTGTTAGAGCTTACTGGTCATGTGAATTTCAGATTCGCTGTCATTTTAAATCTCGTTGCAGGGCAGATACGAGAAGGATCAAGAGTGGGTCAGGAAGTACGGGAAAGTATTTGGGTAAGATTGATGTTCGGGAAAGGTAATACGTTGAAATAAGATCCCCATCAAAAATAATTCTCTGGACGATATAAAAGTGAGTGCGAAAAACTAGAACTCAAATTTTGTGCCGCCTAACTTCCAACAGTTACGTGTATGCCGTCATTTTGACCAATTTAAGAGGTCTGATTATGGGTGTCGTCATCAAGTATAAGATCTTTGAATGCCGGAGATCGCAAGATGTCAATTTTATGTCGACGTCCTACAGTTTTACCTCACTTCATTATACATCAAAGTAGATCACAAAAACCATAAGGTTCGTGCAATTCTCGACTTTTGGTGAAGACTTCATCGTGCAAACAGATAATCCATTGACTATGGTTTTTCTAATGAATTGTAAGCTAACATTTCTGTCGACCCATTATAAAAATTCAATGGTTGATGATATTTCTGTTCCAGGACCTAGAAGTACGCCACCCAATACTAATATTTGCTGACCCAGAACTTTGTAAACAGATCTGTGTCAAAAAATTCACGTCTTTTTACAACAGACGGGTAAGCAAAAATGTCACGCTTCTTCAGCCTTCTGCGTAAAACAGACACAAGGATAATTTGAAACGTGATAAAAGATAAAATTGTACATAATTGCTACAAAGTATTCATTAGCTGCACACAGTATTGTCATTGTAAAATTCAGAGCACTTTAGCACTTTACATATTTTCTCTCCATTCCCTCCCTCCCTCCTTCCCCTCTCCCCCTCTCTCTCTCCCCCCCCTCTCTCTCTCTCTCTCTCTCTCTCTCTCTCTCTCTCTCTCTCTCTCTCTCTTGTACATGAATGAAAGTGTTTGTGGAAAAATATGTAAAAAATTGAAAACCTTAGTTGAGTAAATGACTCAAATAAAGGCATTTTATCCTCCAGGTTCTACCTCTAAACAAAAAACCCCTGGATTCTGGCCTTACTTCTTTACTCAATCAAAACTGGAAAGACAAGCGGAACACACTAACACCTGCCTTCAGTGCATCCAAAATGAAAATGGTAAGTCAGTATTGTAATGGTTCATCAGAGAATTTAGCAATAATACACCATTAGAAGTACGGATCAAATCTTTCAAGTTTCACAGCAATTCTGAAAGAGACTATTGTTGCTCTGTTTTACTTGTCATACCTCGGTCTTCGCACAGGGTTCAAGAGGGAATTTCTGGAATATGCGCACGAGACCAATCTTAGCTTCTAACAAAGTGAATCTCATTCCGATACAGTTACGAGGACCAGGATAATTTTAAGTCGTTAAACGATGTTTTTCTTTCACAGATGACGCCCATTGTTAACAACGCTGCGGATGCAATGGTTAGGATTCTGGAGAAACACTGCAGAGAAGATTCAACATTCCAGTGTAAAGAGTGAGTGACATCATCGCTACATCTGACAACAACAGAATGGTATTTTGTTAACTATACCTAAACGACTCTGTACATCTAATTTTTCCTTTATGTTTGCTCATAGCATTCGCCATACTGCTTCTTTTCTACCATAGACCCTTGAAAGAAGATGGACGTTTGAGAGAAAACTTTTCTGTGATAAGAAATTGAAAAGAAAGCACTACTTTAAAGGACAATAGCATTAACTCATGAGAATATTTCATTTTTGCTTTATGAAATAATTACTCTTTTTTCTTTGAATTCTTTTTCTCTAGAGTGGAAATACACAGTATAGGACATGTCAACGCAATACATTCTCTACAACAATACGTATTGTCTATTGTATTGTTGACAAGAGCATTGTAGTGTTTACCAAAATTCGCTGGTTGGATGCTTTACCCAAGAGACTTTTTTGACAAATTGAACACTGAGTGCGGCGGCAGTACTTTTGAAGTAGAACTAGAAACTTCATTTTACAGTCAGAACCAAAAATAGTATAAGATAATCCAAAATTTAGGGCTACTTGACATTTGCAAGCTACTTAAAGTCTTCTGACCCAGTTCAACCACTGACATTCTTGCATGTTTTGCTTCAACGCCAGTGTCTTTGGTAGCTATGTGGTGGACAGTATAGCCAGCGCTGGCTTCGGCATTGATATCAATTCACAAGAAAATCCCGGACACCCATTTGTCAAGAATGTTAGAGAAGCCTTTGATTTTGGATTTTCTAATCCAATCTTATTGATAATGTGTAAGTGTTATTAGTATTAGAAGCAAATTGCGTTCAACGCAAGGTTTACTTCGGAAAGCAGCAAGCAAATCAACGCAAACTGGTGACAATTTTATAGGCTTTCAATTTCTGTCGATGTATAAATTCTAATGCATACACTCAGCCTATCGTTGTTTGCCAGGTAGGCAAATGTTTTGAGCGAGTACAGACGTTTAGACTTACGTCGGTGTACGTCTGTCGGTCTGTATGATTGTATGTCTGTCGGTCTGTTGGTCTGTTTGTGTGTATATCTATCTGTCTGTCGGTCTGATGAATGATGTATTATGTGCAATGTTACTTTGCTTTGAACCTTACCAATGCGAAGAAAGTTATCGATGTGATTCGCAACAAATATAGAACACGGTGTGCATTATTTATACATAGCTATAGAGACACTCACAAGACAGTTCCGAGGGGAGAATCGATAGTCACGTGTCTTGTTTATGATTTCATTACAGTCTTTTGTCCGTTCTTGGTACCGCTCCTTAACTGGTTGGACATCGGATTCTTTCCGAAAAGGATAATGAAGTATTTCACTAATTTAACAGAAGAAACCATTGCGATGAGAAAAAGTGAAAATTCGTCAACAAAGGTGAGGAAAATTCAATGACTTTCTCGTCATCAAGCATAGTAGCTGTATTTTACCTTAACATAGAATCCCACTGCACTAAAAAGATGACAGACAGTTTGACGACAAAGTCGTTTCTGAAAACAATTTGTTTGCGATTAACTGAATCACTGATCTAATCCAAGTGCCTAGTGAATACTAGAGCCAGACGTACTCGACTGTGACAAAGGGATTAATAAAAAAACTATGCCTAATGCAATGATTTAAAAACTAGACGCTTACACATTTAACTCTAGAGAGTTGACTTCCTACAATTGATGTTGGACGCCCATGATGTCTACGAACAATACATCGCTGAAAGCCAAGATGACGAAGATGAGAATGGAGTCAGACTTGTACGGGATGGACAATCCGACACACATGATTTCCACAAAGGATTTACAAACGACGAAATACTTGGTCAGGTATGCAAAAACTGGTTGCTTATTTCTCGTTTGTCTCGTATTTTACGCAAATATTTTCTTAGAATTTAGTCTTGAAGAGTTGCCACGATAAAGGAGAAAATTATCATGCTTAGGAAAGGAAAAAACCACGTGACAGCTTGAAAAAACAATGCCGATTTCTCATCTCTATCTCATGTGTATTTTACTTGCGTGCTGACAATTTTTGGTTTCGGACTCGTGACCTAGCTAGATTGAACTACAGCTTAAATGCTGACCTTCATGTTGAATATGATGAAGTATTAACAATTATTGTATTAAATGTTGAAGAAAGTGTCATGAATCAAGGTCACATTAGAAAGGACTTTCTTGTACAGTTCAATGTCATGTTTTACGCGACCAAAAAAAATTTTGGAGATTATTGTTTTGTCCAAAGTCAGAATTGAACGCATCGTTCTCTTTGCATTTAGGCACTGACATTTACTTGGCTGGTTACGAGACAATGAGTACTATGATGAGTTTCCTTGCCTACTCCATGGCAACCAATCCAGACATTCAGGAGAAATTGTGCACTGAAATTGATGACGTCATGGCTTACTATGACGAACCTAACTATGAGGCTGTATCGAAAATGCCATATATGGATATGGTTGTCTGTGAAACTCTTAGGATGTACCCTCCTGTGATAAGGTTGGTGATAACCTTTCAGTCGTATTTGTGTTCTCGCCCTGTATGTCCGAGTCTCTCAAAGGATCATATTAGCCTTGAATGAATTTTGTTAAACACATTGCCACTGACTTCAATGTCCGTAGCTGCCATAATTGTATCAAGACGTTACCAAATTAAAAATATATCTCCAATAACGCTATCTAGAACCCTATTTGAAACCCTGCGACCCCAGTTTGTTCGCATTTCTAAAATTCATGCATGGGATTTGCCATATTTTGCTGGGAATTTTGTGTGTTACGTCTCCCTTAAAATGAAAACGTTCCATACTATACCCACCTAACTCTTTTCTTCACGCCTGAATAACGGAAACACTCATTTATTTGCCTCATCCGGGTTCAACTGTAGAGAGATGCTTCAGAGTCATATCAAAGGCAGGTATTTTACTGATACTGCTGTCTCTGTATTTAGTACGTGGTGGCAAAGATCAGCGTTAAAACTTTGTATTGTTGTACAAATATCCATTAATTGCTAATGTTTTGAAGAAAAGTAACTGCTACAGAGCAAAGAGATGGATGGTGTCTCTAGAATGTATGGGTGACGTTGTGCAAAGTGATGGGTTGAGTAGAAGACAAACACAATTAATTGATTATTAGAATTCTAATTATAAATATTCATAAATTCGTATGCAATTCTGATGTCTACCAACTTTGTATGGCTTGTTTTTTTTCCGCTGTTGAAATTGCACGGGAATAGTTGTCATTATGACTTCAGGTGATGGAGACAAAGACGGCCCTTCCATTTCTTCAAAGTTATACTACGTCTGCGTTGAAGTACTGCTACGTTAACTAGTAAAACCACAACCTGTGACAGTATTGTTGTAAAAGTGTGGGCCGGCTAGTAGCAGTATTGCGCTCTCAGCATACGCATACACAGTCACGTATTCATATACTGAAGTATGTATAAAAGTAGAACTTAGGCGATGATATAATCGGTTTTGAAAGAAACGCATAAAACTACTTGACTGTTATTTGATAAAGATGAATCACATAATAAAAGTGTGAAAGCACATGGTGCCTGGAAGAAACTTAAAAAAATAAAAATACCACTCCATTTAAATGAATGAAGAAGTATTTATATTCACGCCATGCATTTCTCAATAGAAACAGTATTCAACTGTGTGCGTGTATAGGAAATGAACATTTTATATAGATAGAATACTACACCTACATATCCATTATAAGGGTGATTTGATGAGTCAGTATGACGTTAACTCAATCTATTTCTAGGTTTGACCGACATTGTACTGAGAATGTAACCATCGCTGGAATACATATTCCTAAGGGGATGGTAGTTGCGATTGCAATCTATACAATCCATCACAATCCCGACATTTATCCCGATCCGGAGAAATTCATCCCGGAAAGGTAATGTTTCATATTGTTGAGTCCATCGATAGAATAATGTCACGTGACTGAAGACAATTCTGAAATCGCCGTTACTGTATTTTGTATTACAGTAAATGCAATGTGGGTTGAACACCGAAGACGATGATGATTGTTTTCATTAATTTATACACGGAGAACAAAATTTGGCACTATTCACTGCATTGATGCAGCTGTCATCTTATAACACGATTGGAACTAATTTTGGAGAATTGGATCTTCACATTGTTCTAATTTCTCAAAAGTGGTAGGTGCCCTATAGCTGAATGTTGCAATTATTACAAATCACTGATAAAGACAATTGTATAACTTCAAATGAAAAGCTGATCAGCTTACATTTGCTGATTAAAACGATATTACTTCATATCCAATTATCCAAATTAGTTCCAATATTTTTTTGTTGTATTAATTGCCGATGCTTTTCTGCTCAAGCTAAGGGCTTCTGAAATTTTGGTACGTCCGAATCGTCAGTTGTCAACCCCCCAAACAAAATACAAAACAACAAAAAACAACAACAAAACCCCAACACCCCTAACACAGACAAAAAACGAGTGTGTGAGAAAATGTGAGTGAAGAGATGCCGTGTTACAATCATAGTTACAGAGGTAACCGTACTCTTTACAGGATCACCAAAGAAGAGAAGGAGAAACGTCATCCTTACGCATGGTTGCCATTTGGAGCTGGTCCTCGTAACTGTATTGGAATGAGATTTGCCTTGTTGGAGGCTAAGATTGGTCTTGCGCGCATATTCCAGAATTTCACCTTTGAACCATGCGCCTAGACCGAGTATGGCAAGTTAACATAGCAAGAGTCGCTTTTAGTTGCAAAGCCGTGCATTCAGACTGTAAACTCCTATGCCTTTTGTCGGAAATTGTTACGCTTATTCATAAAGTCACTAAATATACCGTATTTCGATAATCATATCCACAAATTAAGGGAGCGTTCAGTTTTTACGGCCTGGGGTGGGGGGGGGGCGGCAAAATCTTGTCGCCGGTGTTCAAAAAAATATAGACCCCCCTGCATTTTTTGTGAAAAAAAGATGACCCCCCTTTGTCAGACGAAAAAAATTGATGACCCCCCCCCCTGAAAAATAACCAAAACCCATATGTCAAATTTACCCGCATGGTTTGGATTTGAACTCCGGTACGCGGCGCACTTTATTCGTGTAGCAGAGATGCCAGTGCACAAACTTCTCAGCCACATCCATTGAAATGTCTGTTAATTAGGACGACTGTAAGGCAATTTTTAACTTCATTTCCACAGACAACTCATGTCCATGGACATTGTATAAAGTAAACTTTATTGGAGTGGTTCGCCAAAGGCAGCCCTCCGGTTAAGAGGGTCATGGGCCATTACGTAAAGTCAACTTTATTCTAGTGGGCCACCAAAGGTGGCCCGCCGGTAAAGAGGGTCGATCATGGCTATTGCATAAAGTAGACTTTACTGGACAGGGCCGCTGAAGGCGCGCGACCATTACCATTATTCAGTGCATGATCCCAGGGGTCCCTCAAAAATGTTTCTAATACAAGCCCAAAAATGTTTCTAATACAAGCCGCGGCTTCAATTGGGAATTTTACGGTAAGATTGCCGTTGGGTATTACATAAAGTCAATTTATTGTAGTGGGCCGCCGCAGGCGGCCCGCCGGTAAAGAGGGTCGGATCATGGCCATTGCATGAAGTAAACCTAATTGGAGTGGGCCGCCAAAGGCGTCTGCCCGTTAAGAGGGTCATGTGTAATACATAATGTATATTTATTGTAGTGGGCCGCCGAAGGCGGCCCGCCGGTTAAGAGGGTCGGTCACGGCCATGGCATAAAGTGAACTTTATTGTTGGTATTATGTTTTTGAAAATGTGGTGACCCCCCTTTCCTACCAGTGAAAAAGCGATGACCCCCCCTTTGCGGATTCCAAAATTACGATGACCCCCCCCCCCTGGATTTTGAAGTTAAAATGTTGTCAGTAACAAGAAGCGATGGACTTGGGCAGAGTGCACTTTGGTAGGCTACAATCGGTAAATATGTTTGAATTTCAGACGTTCACCTATTGCTTGATTTGTGTCGTAAGGATATTAAAATCCCCTTGCGAAAACTGATTAGAATTTATTTATTGAAAATAACTTCGCCAATTATTAAGTGTCATACCTGCTTGTAGCTACCTATACTTCTTTGTGGTGCTATTTTCGTAATACAATATAAAATTTATCAAGATAGCCAACAACTTGTACGACTTTCTTTGAGCTTCTGCTGTGTAAAACATGTAATGTTTATGTTTGTTTCGTAGATACCTGTACAACTTGGCAAGACTGGTTTCATATCACCGAAAACGGGTATCAAACTCAGCGTGAAGCCCAGACGATAACTTGTACAGTCGTTGAAGAATGCAAGGGTCCCTGGAGGAGAAGTCACGTGATTGGGAGATGTGTTGGCCCATCGTGTTTTGAACATCTCGTCGAACAACAATTCATTCCGTTAATCGTACTCATACCCTTGCTTTCTTGGAATTTGACATAGTTTTGCACTTGCCTTTGTGTTGCAGAGAACGCTGCATGTTCAGAGGAGATCGTTATAAATTTCAATGAAGGACATAATGATAATCCAGGAAACTAGTGATTGATGGCAGTGAAATGATCAAAGTTGAACCTCATCTGATCTCATATAAATGCCAACTGACTGAGATATATGTATGCGTCTTTTTACTGTCCCTCTCATAATATTTTTCACTCATTTTTCTTTTTTTATAAACGAAAGTGTTTGTGGACATCACTAAGTAAAATTCTATGCGTCAGATTAAACACCTTTAAAAGAGAAAAAGTAAGAGTTTGTATTTTTAATGTAAAGTGACCATCACTAGATATTTTGATTGAACACATCTTTGAAATGAAGTATAAATATTCTCACAATTTGTGTTGAAGACCTTTGCTCGGTGACATGAAAATGGTTATTTAGGCAAACTTTCACACCGTATAAGGGACTGGTCAGTTTCTTCGGCCTGGGGGGCCGGTGGATTATTTTTTGCCGACGTCAAAAAGTGGCTGACCCCCCCTATTCCAAATTTTGAAAACAGGGTGACCCCCCTATTCCAAATTTCTAAAACAGGGTGAACCCCCCCCCGGGCGCGACAAAGGTAAAACAAAAGATGGACATAAATTATATATATATATATATATATATATATATATATATATATTATATTTTACATTTTACATATATTTATATTTTAAATAGTCATTCTATGTTTTAGTGAAATTGTTGACATGTCAGTTGTAAGATAGGAATTTCAAAGTGTCAATCTTAAAGTTTAAATACAGTACATTTTGAATGAGCTGTATTTTGAATGAGCTGTGAATGTATTTCACACTTTCTCTGCTTAACCAGATGTCCTGAACTGTTGTACAGAAATGGATGTCAATCATTAATATCAAAGAGGAAAAAGCAGTGAATCAAAAACTCTGATGGGTGTTAAGACTTGCCAACCATCCAATTAAATCTACTGAGGAGCCATAGAGAGCTTTTTTAGCCAAATCTGATGTGTACAGTGTCTGAGAGGACCTTTTCTTGTGTAACATTGAAACCATAAAAGCACAGCTAATAATGACAAAAACTGCCTTTTTTAACTGTTATTTTGTTCATAAAAAAGCATCTTTCTACAGAAAACCTATGAAACAAAGGAAAATAATTGCATCAATGAGAAGGAAAGATATCTTGTCATTTTTCTATCTCTAAAATAAGTCACTGTATCAAATATATATTGAGAAATATTTGTGCATGTTGCTTTCTCATACTGAATTCTCACAGAGAGAACAGAAAAGTATCAGGAATTTGTCATCCTTTTCATATGAAATGCAGATTTCATAATGGTACACTTTCACTTAGCAAACATCAAGATATCTCTGAAAGTATGGCGCCCGAAGGGCGCGCCAAAAAATATGAAACATCCTGATATCTCTGATATATATGCCTCGTATATTAAAGTCATGCACCTGAAGGGCATGCTGAAATATGTATGATATATTAAAGTAATGAGCTTGAAGAGCACGCTGAAAAATATTGAACATACAGATATCTCTGATGTATGTATGCTTGATATGTTAAAGTTGGGCGTGCTGAAAAATATGACTGATTATTAAAGTTATGCGCCCGAAGGGCGCGCCGAAAAATACAACTGAATGATGAATTTTGTGGCTGACACTAGCATTTTAGGCAATGATGAGCCTGTGTCAAAATTCAAAAACACACTGACCCCCCCTATTGGGCATTTCAAAAACATGGTGACCCCCCCTATCACCAAAGTCAAAAACAGGGTGACCCCCCCATGAATCCACCGGCCCCCCCAGGCTGAAGAAACTGACCAGTCCCTTACTGATATTTAGCATTTTATAACAAAAATATTGAATTGAAGAAAAGAAAGCAACACGAGCTTTAAAATGTTAGATGACACATGCATAGAAAGATTTAACGGTAGAATACAAAAAGCTTTGAAATTTAGGAAATATATACTTTAAAAAAATCACAATTGTTGATTAATACTACCATTTTCAGTAATAGAGCGCGAAGCCACTGCAGTGAACTGCAATAAAACTGCTCACACTAATTAGTTTCAGCTGTAGCCAGCTGGCAAAGTCGACAACATTGTATGTCCCATGCAGACAGTTTGTCTGGGGAAGTTGAAATAAAAAAGATTTGTACATGGACCAGTGCATGGTAATGTTACATTGTATCTTAATCTTGAACACAGGGTGCCAATCGTAAACTCTCATTTACAACTCGAGCCTCAGACAGAGCTAGTTTTGCCTTTGTACAAGCAGACTTTTTGGTCTTTATCAAGTAGCCTTGTTCAACACCAAAGTGGCCACGGCTTCAGCTGAAACTAATTAGTGTAAGCAGTTTTATTGCAGTTCACTGCAATGGTTTCGCGCTCTATTACTGCAAATGGTAGTAAAATATCTGACAAGTCTATGTATGTAAATTGACCACCGTTTTTTAGTCGACAGATGTGCTTAGCAATGTCACCACTGGCTACTCAAAATGCCCATTAAATATTTTACAGTGTAGCGTTACTGGTAATTAGTAATCACACGAATGCCATTCATTCTAAGGAACACATAGTGTTGTATTGTTGGTTGCGCTACACTAGTCTAAGACAAGCTCTCCTGTTTTACCTGTGATTACTCCATTTTCTGAACGTTTCCCTGAAGGATTTTTACACTGCCGGTTTTAAAGTATTGGAGACTCTAGAGGACCTGCTGGAAGATATTGACTCTCCATATTTCTCCAATTTTACCAATTTTGCGGTTTTTGCAGACTGTTTTGTGAGTAACGCTCAATATTGTCACAGCACCTGGATTTCATCGTGCATTCATTAGCTTATAGCAGACTTACGCTATTTATCATTAGAAAAGCAGTTCTCAATAGCCCAATATTGTCAAGGGTTGATCCAAACACCTGGAATCGACTACAGATGTTTAATATATGCAGGACTCGACCAACCAAGAGAGGCTGTGCCTGAGGAAGGAAAAAGAACATCAGATTTTAGTTAGGATCTCTCATCGCCTTCCTGCCTACATCTCACATCTGATTGGCCGACAATGAGATACACAACAATACCAAGGCACTATGGTGAGCATTCCACTTCTGAAACACAAAATCAACCTCTGTCCATCTCATTTGTATTGTGGAACATACGAGCTGTGAGGCAGAAGGTGTCATCACTCTGTGACCTTGTCATAGACAACCACCTCGACATTATTTCATTAACTGAGACTTGGCTGACTGGTGACTCCAGTGACAAAAATGCTCTCTCTGAGCTACGACATACTCTGCCAGACCATGACTCATATTACATTCCTCACAAGTCTAAAGGTGGTGGATTTAGTGTTCTGTTACGGAACTGCTTCAAAGTTGAAAAAATACATCCTTTAGTTTCAACTCATTTGAACACATGGAACTCTTAGTGACATCGAAATCAACTGCAGTTCGTCTTATTACAATCTACCAACCACCACCTTCAAAGAAGAACAAATTAACATCATCAATTTTTTTCAACGAATTTTCTACATTTCTTGAAACTCTTGTGACTGACAATGGTCATCTGTTAGTTGTCGGTGATATTAACTTTCATTTTGACGTTCAGAATGATCGTGATGCTGCTTTTTTCCTGGAATTATTGGACTGATCAGGACTTCAACAACACATTACTGAATCTACTCATCGTTGCGGCCACACTCTAGACGTAACTATATCACACAAACTGACAGCTTGGTATCAAACAAAGATATACTGAGGTCTTCCATCTGATCATGATGCTGTAACGTGTAATCTAGCCATACCATTGGTTTACTCGACCAAACAAAAAGTGTGTTTTCGGAAGATCAATTCTGTTGACATTGATAAAATGTGCAAAGACATTTCATCATATTCCGCTGCTACATTCCTAATAGTGAGTTGTCATCCCTAATCGACCTATACAATAATACACTGCAAGATAATGTTGATCACCATGCACCGAAGAAAACAAAAACAGTGACTTTTAGACCTGACGCTCCATGGTGTAATGATAATCTTCGTGCTGCCAAGCAAAACAAAAGGCAATATGAAAGAAAATGGATTTCATCTGGACTAGAGGTAGATAAACAGTTGTTCAAAGACAAGTGTAAGGACTATCAGGAAATGATCAAGCAAGCCAAGTGCAAATGTCATTCTGAAAAGACTGCCAGTTGTGATCAGAAACGTCATCGAATGAAAGCAGCTTATTACCAGCTTTTGACTGTCCTCAAACACTTGCAAATAAGTTTGCTGACTTCTTCGACAATAAGATCCGTAAGGTGAGACATGATCTTGATGAACAGGTGAAAGAGACTAGTATTGACAACAGTTCTCCATGTACACAAGAGCAACATCTGATAACATTTACACTGGTTTCCTCTGATGTCATTAGGAAGATCATCATGCATACCAACCTGGATGGTGAAATCGTGTGTAGAGGCACTCTTGCCCTTGATCACAGAATTTGAATTTATCAACACATCATTGGCTAATGGTTGTGTTCCTCATTCACTGAAAACTGCTTTGGTTACACCTATAATTAAAAACCGCCAGCTTTGCCCAGAAGAACTTAAGAACTATCGCCCAATTTCTAATATACCATTCATGGCCAAAGTACTTGAGAAAGTAGTTTGCAGCTGAGCTTCATCGACATCTGAAAGACGACATTCTGTGTACAAAGATGCAATCTGCATATCGTCAACACCATAGTGCTGAAACGGCAACTGTTAGTGTTCACAACAAAATACTTCAAGCTCAAGAAGTCATCCTTATCCTTCTAGACTTATCTGCGGCATTCGATACCATTGATCATCAAATTTTACTTAACAGATTGCAGTATCGTTTCGGTATAACTGGCTTGGCTCTTTCATGGTTAAATCATACTTACTTGAAATTGTTGTTGCATTTGTGATCATTTCATTATCATATACACTTGGGAGTCATCCGCATACATCACAGTTGATGTTGAGTTTGAAAATCAGGGGCTCTAAAGGTGATATGTAGATATTAAAGAGAATCGGCCCAAGCACTGATCCCTGCGGAACTCCAAATTCCAGAGTTTGACTGGTTATATTGGGCCCTTCAATAAGTACATGGTGAACTTGGTTCTCTATCAAAGCGTGTATTTAGGACATGCGAGCATGGTATAAATCCAACAAGCTAAAACTGAACGATTACAAGACTGCATGAGATCATCCATTTTTCGTCACGCTTCAGCAAAACAATTCCGATACTATGTATCAACATTTGTGAAAGCTTTGTAAGTGCATCATCAATTACACGTGACCTCGGTGTTATGCTTGATTCAGGACTTAAAATGACAAACCATATAAACTACATCTGCAAAACAGCATCTCTAGCAATCAGAAAAATTGGTCAAATTCGACGATACTTTGACAATACCAGCACTGAAAACCTCGTCCACGCATTCATTACATCTAGACTGGACTACTGCAATGCTGTTCTGTATGGGTTTCCAAAAATGAGTTGCAAAAACTACAACGAGTCCAGAATACAGCCGCTAGACTTGTCGTCGGGAGCAGGGATATAATCTCATCTCTCCTGTAATACGAGATCTCCACTGATTGCCTGTGAAAAAGTGCATAGACTATAAAATTCTATTTACTGTCTACAAGGCTTTAAACAATTCATGTCCATCGTATATCACTGGACTCCTGTCTTTGAAAAAAGTATCACGAATTTTGCGATCCAACCACAATGCTACATTGACTGTTCCGCATTTTGCAACCTCTGCTTACGGTGAACGGGCTTTCTGTGTGGCAGGTCCAAAATTATGGAACTTTGTTCCTTTTAAAATCAGATCCGCTGTATCAATTGGATCTTTTAAAATCAGCTTAAAACTTTTCTTTTTACTGATTCTTAATGTTTTTTTAATTTATTTATACTGAACTGATTTTGTTAAAGTTTAATGTACGTGTATTTTACCTGGTTTTGTAAAGCATAGAGACTTTGTGTATAATGCGCTGATAAGAACTATTTTATTTTTATTATTATTATGCATCCTAATTAGCGAGCCCATGACTGCTGATTTTTTCAGCTCAAATCCTAACATGGTCTAGGGTATATACACAGGAAATGAGCAGAACGGATTAGGCCGTGGGCTAGAGGGTCTACGTGCACCCCCCACAGGATAACAAACCTGTATTTTTCAGAAGCCGTGGGATCCCTAGAATACGAAAGGGAATTTTAACAAAAGAAATATAGGGATGCAATAGCTGTTATGGTAATGTTTTGAAGGGTACCGAAAAATCACGATTTTGCAACCCACATGCATTTCGTCAAATCTGTCTTCTTGTAAGTCATCTGCTGAGCTTATTTTTCAACATAACCTCACTTGTTTGGTATCATTAGAAAGGCAATTTATTCCTATTTAAGATGACATATTGTACTATGCAATATCTTCTACGGGTTTTGTAAAATATGACCAAAACTTACGGCAACTAATGGTTTACAGCAGATCGGTGACCTGGACATAGCGTGTCACGTGTTTTGACTATGTAAGGCAATGTCTATTCGTATTGGACCAAAGTGGCAGCCATACTGACCTATTTTATACATTCAAGAAACCAATTCAGCGACGTGTGCCGATGACGTCAGTTATGTGCGCGCGCATCATGCCTCTAGATATACTGTGTCCTCTCGCCAGTTTGTGGAATTAGTGACCCGACAAGGACAACAAGAGCATGGAACTCTTTGGCTGTGAACTATCTATGTCCCTTCTCCTTGTCATCACAGTGGTGATCCTCCTCTACCTGTAAGTATGCCGATCTGTCCGGGATTTTGTTATGCCCCCGAGACTTTAGCAAGGGACTCGGGATCATAACTTGCTTGCAGTGTATGACCAGCCTGCTACGACAATGCGAGTATTGTTGAACTCAACTCAAATTTCTGAAATTTGAACCATTATCATTCGGTTCCTATTGTAAATTTGTTTATGTATTTTAGAAGGCAGTGTCCTGAAAGGTGCAACTGAGGATATTTCATCAAACAGTTTCGTGCGTTGCTAAAAAACGTTCGGTCCAAGAATTGTATGGCGTTTCATACGTTTTATAGAATAACCTCTTGATAACCAATGTTGGTGGCGCACGGCCCAGATATGAATGTACAAATGGTGATCAAGTTGGTAGTGGAGTTTTAACGAAAACCAAGAAATCTTTTGATAGCTACGTTGTTGGGTTTATTTAAATTTTGAATAGAGGTGTATTTATTCGAGTACTCAGAGACCACTACGACGTTTCGTCACAACTGCGCATGTGCCATTTTTATCAGCAGGTTTTGGTGACTTACCCCAGGACTTCCACATCGCCCCCTCCACGGCCGATCCCTTTAATTGTACTCGGTTAGATTTGTCAAGTCTGTGGGCTTATGCATACCACAGCAGAGCAAATTTAAGGAATGAACTTCAGCAGACAGTCGCGTTTATGGTTTAAGCAATATACGTAGCAGACTGGCGTAGATAGTGGTGTGAAGTTGAACGCACAGCTTTGGGAAAAAGTAGCTACCATGCTCGCCCGAGGCCGAGTATAGTGTTGGAATAGTCTACTCATATAGTCACTGAAACAGCTCCAACCGTAGACCAAAGCAAAACAAAAGTCTACGGTTAAACCTATAGTACAACCTGAACTTATGTCAAGAATGAAATAGCGAAGTTGACACGAACTTAATATCATGGAAAACATGTATTGAGTGTAACAAAAAGTGACGGTTGTTGTAAGGCTGAAGGAATCGCGATTGAAATCTTATTTTTTTTCAGATCCCCCCTCAATACCCTAAAAAAATTTTAATGATCAAAATTTTTCAAGCCCCCCTCAACTATCACAAGCCCGCATATTTGTAAAGGATGTGCATGCAGAAAAATCACGTATTGCGGCGTTCCGCTCGCAGGTGTTCAACACTACCTGTTATTAGCACTTTGTAAAGTCATATTCCTGAGACAAGTTTTTAAATTGATTCCTTTTAAAGGCATCGGTTAACTCTTCGGATTCATCAGTCTAGGCCAACTTGAGTTAATCCAACTCTGGCCGGGTCAATTGCTCCTGCTGAAGAGCACACAAAATGCAATCATGAGAGAGTAGGCAAATTGTGAATTCTGGCTAATTGCCATATTGTAAAAAACTGAGTACAGTGACCTACCAAAAATTTGTTTCGAAAGTACAAGACATATATGAATAAGATGCTTCTCAAAATTGACAATATTGGAAGGCTAAAATAGTAATGTTTTAATCTTTGAAATTCTGGGTATAATAATGGCAAATTTGTTTAAAAATAAATGATTCCATTTATTCACATGTTTTATCATTTAGTCTTTACTGTTCAAGTTTTACTTTTGTATTTTATTTTATGACAAGAATGTGGAAATTTAGAAAATCAAGCATGGTGACCCCATCTTTTTTCTTTAATATTTGATTATTCTTATATGCCAGAATTCAAAAATGGATAACTTTCCAAATCTCTTGGTCTTCCACATGTTGCTCTCTGGCCTGTATGTTTCACTGTCATGAGCGCCATTTGACCAAAACTCTTCTTCAACTACAATGTACATTATAGTCAGAGCTTTCTCTGTCACTGCATGCTCAGGTATGCAGTGACAGCGACACTGCAGTAGCAGGGCGGCAACTGATAGTGACACTGCCCGTAGGCAGTAGCTGTATAATTTAGATAATTTGACAATATTTTTGTTCAGTTTATACAACTGAGTTCTTGTTCTACTCCCTACAGCATGTTGAACTGTCCAGTATTCAGCTTGCTATCACAGCCTGTGTATGTGTAGCATGCATTTGTATCACTGACAACTGACTGTCAGTCTGGACTCTAATTAAATCATCACCTAATACATATTAATATATAAAGGCTTTGTCGACAAACTGAATATTGTGTGTTTGCGCATGCTGTAGGGAGACAGCAAGAAACTGTAGTTGATACATTGCATAGAAATATTGCAAAAATCATCAACATTTGCAGCTTCTGCCCTGTTATTTAGAGGCTTTTTTGGTTTTTTACAACAAATCACACATGTTTAGATTTTTTCGAGATAAAAGTCATGAAATGTAACAAAATGGTTTCTAGATTTTGTTAAACTTTTACAAACATTACAACAATTGGATTACATAAAAATGGTATTCATTTTTCATTGAATTACCTACAAAAGTTTGAATTGGAAAATGTGAAACATAAAAGGGAACCAAAAAATTTCAAGTCCCCCCTAAAGGGAGAGCAAAATTTTCAAGTCCCCCCTCTACTACCCACAAAATTTTCGAATCCCCCTGAATTCCTCCAGCCCCCCCTAACCGTTTTTTGTGAACGCAGCCTAAAAGAACAAATCGTACCTGATTATAATACACTGCCAAGCCGTTGGTAAACCAAGTTAGTTGTAGAGCTTCTAGATGTATTCCATTTATCTTTTTCTAATTCTTGACATCAATAACAACTTTTACGTGCGGCATCGCGGCAGTCTAATCCGTCAATTACGAATGTATATCTAAAAGGGTTACCACGAAGTCCGGTTGAAGAATAAGCACTACGATCCTAGATGTTGTTGCTGTGCAGTGCAGTAGATATGGGTGTACAAATAAGAATATCGACTGTATTTTGAAATTCTATACACAGATAGTGAGGAGGTCAACAAGGTTCACGGTCGTTTTATCAAGATGTTGAATATCTGACATCTTTAATGATAGATGTGGAAACGCAGCTATCTGTTGGCGGGGTAGCGTGCGTCGCTATGCAGGCCACCAAAAGGTCAACCGGTGGCGGGGTCGACCTTTTGGTGACCAGCATAGCGACGCACGCTACCCGGCTAACAGATAGCTGCGTTTCCATAGCTAATTTAATGAATGTAGTGCCCGTGTATTCCCTTGGTAACGAGAAGAACAATGGTACAAAACCATAATCTACATCATAGTCATAAGTTCTATAGCGACAAACTCCGAGTCGATATGACAAACACAAACAGTTAGCCTACATCACAGGTAGATAACTTTGTTCTCATTAGAAAATCTGTTAAATTAGCGATATGACTTTGTAATATTACAGCCAGTATCAACCCACCTTAAGCGAGACCTTAAGGCTTCTACCAAGACGTTGCTAATTCTTGTGTTGAATTCTTTTTTGTTCGTAAAGGTACGCGACATGGACGTTTTCGACATTCAAAAACATGGGGATTCCAGGACCAAAACCGTGGCCACTTTTTGGCAACATATTCGAGATGAGTGCTGTGAGTATTCTACAATTTTATTCAGAAAATTCTCATAAAATATCCACTGTGACAAAGAATACAAAAGAGTCTCATTCGTTTTTGTGACGTATGTTTGCGTTCTTATAAATCCTGAATTTTACGGGATAGAAATAGCTCACATCTGGTAAGGTAAGCATTTCGCCTTATCGAAAAGTTATTACGTTTGTAAGTTTCAAGGAAAATCAAGGTTTGCTTTGTCTGCAAATATTGCATGTTTTGTAAGCTTGGAAAGAACAACTAACGTGGTCATTCTGTAAGAGTCAAATGTAAATTTTACTTGATGAATCTATTCAAGAAAGAACCGTTCTTTGGTATTATATGGGAATTGAGGACAACATACCATCGTAATATCTTGAAATGTCACGAATATGATCCACACAAGTTCTTAGTGGCTGTCTTTCTAATAGTTCTCAGTCAATCTTGGCATTCGAGTGACGTTTATTAAGATGTAATTGTAAATTGCAGTGTATGTTGCCGTGTTACATTTTGATGATGGAAAAGAAAGCTAATCATTTGTCGATTATGAATCTTCTGTTCATCTTTGATATTATTTTATAGGGAATATACAAGAAGGACCTTGAGTGGGTTAACAAGTATGGCAAAGTATTTGGGTAAGAATGAAGCAAAACTAATGTTAAAATGATTGAAGTATAAAGCTGATTTTTGTTTCGATGAGTGATTTTTCTTCTAAGTCACTACAGTAACTACTTGGCCGAATACAACTTTGTAGTACGCCTGAGGTCGCAACGTGTTCACGTCATATTCTAAAATTAGGCTCTCACTTTTGGCGCACAAAGGTATCCTTATAACAACTGTTGCTTATTTTCGTCAATAGTGCGATAAGTCGATCTCGTCCATTGTCTGATGATGGCACTGTTAAATATTGACCCTCTATTATTCGTTGTTTTCTTCTCCTTCCAGGACTTACGAGGGAAGAGAGCCGGTGTTAGTCATTGCTGATCCAGAGATTTGTAAACAAATCTGTGTGAAAAATTTCGCGTCATTCTATAACAGAAGGGTAAGTGCTTGGATTTCAGACGAATGGTTCACTGCTGTAGGTCAGTAAAACACTCCGGTATGGGAAATCTCCAAAGACGATATACATTATAGGCGATTTATTAAACTCGGAAAGTTACGCATAGCATGCCAAAAACGTCATAAAGAAACTAACGAGTGCTGGCATTACGGTGCATCGTGCAGCAGGCTTTCACTCATTTATGCTTGAAAGGGACAGCAGTATAGTTATTTGACAAAAACGGACATCTTTAGTATAATGAATGACTGCTTATTGGTTGTACGATTTGTTTATCTTGTAGATTCTACCCATCAACAGTAAACCTCTGGATTCTGGACTGTCGATGCTCGCGGATAAAAACTGGAAGGATAAGAGGAACACACTGACACCTGCATTTAGTGGATCCAAAATGAGAAAAGTGAGTCTGGAATATAATATAACTGCTAGCTGAATTTTACAGTATTTTACATCATAAAGATTACGATAGTTATTTAAAAAATCGAATGATAATTTTAACTCCATAGAAACATGTATACTTACCTAATAACAATATACATTACAGATGACACCTATTGTCAACAACGCTGCGGATACAATGGTTAAAATTTTGGAGAAACACTGCGAAGAAGGCACAAGTTTCCAGTGTAAAGAGTAAGTGATATCATAATAGTATTCGTTGGTGCTGCTGTTGGATGGCGCTACTTCATTTGAATACAAGTTAGTTGTAAGATATATTCTGATAAACGTCACCCCTCAAGTTCAAGCTCTTATGCAATTTCTTCTACTTCACTCTGGCATTTCAGTGTATTTGGCGGTTACGTCGTGGACAGCATAGCAAGTGCTGGCTTTGGTGTTGACATCAAATCACAAGAAACACCAGACCATCCATTTGTCAAGAATATCAAAGAAGCCTTTGATATCGGGTTTGCAAATCCAGTCTTACTGATAATGTGTAAGTATCATAGGATCATAGAGCGAGATGTAATAAATGATAAATATGTGAAGATTATCTTCTTAAGGGCAATTAAAATAAGAATAGACGGATCATATCTCTCTAACGTAGTGTATCGCATGTATTCGTATATATATATATATATATATATATATATATATATATATATATTATATATTATATTATATGTATTTATATTATATATATGTATGTATGTATGTATTATATATGTATGTATGTATGTATGTATGTATGTATGTATGTACAGTAATATGAATCGATGAATAGATGAAGGATGGATGATGAAATATTGTGAATCTTCTTTTGCCTTTGTCAATAATGTATGTGCGAGTATGATTGCATATATATATATATATATATATATATATATATATATATATATATATATATATATATATATATATATATATATATATATTATATGTATGTATATACATATCTGGTTCGTGAGACGTAGTGAGGAAAAGTGGACGATCCTGCAGTAATAGGTATAGAACAATGCTATTTATTTAAAAAGCTTATTTGTCTTCTTTTGTCTTCAAATATTATTCCAGTATTTTTGCCATTTTTGGTGCCCCTCCTCAACTGGCTGGATATCGGGTTCTTTCCAAAGAGGATCATGAATTACTTCACTGGTTTGACAGAGGACACCATAGCGATGAGGAAAAGTCAAGATTCCTCAGCAAAGGTGAGCAAAGTCTTTCGCATGGATTCGCTTTCAAACGAGTCAGCTGATAATTCCTTTCAAATGACGGGCGATGAATAGAATCAAGCAGGATGTACATTTTTAGCAGTACCCTGTGTCCACGGGAAAAGGGTTATGGAAGGGTTATGGGAAGTCACCTTCTGAAAATGACATTTATGCTAATAACAGGTGCTCTATACACTATTTATTGAAAAATATTCATTTACAAATAATATTAAATTCATTTTCAGAGAGTTGACTTCTTACAGCTGATGTTGGACGCGCACGAAGTTTATGAACAGTACATCGAAAGTAATGAAGCCCAACAAGATGATGATGATGTCACACTCGTCAGGGATGGAAAGTCGGACTCTGATGATAACTTCCATAAAGGTTTTACAAATCAGGAAATATTAGGACAGGTGAATGAATAGTTTCTGCCTTGCAGTGACTAGAATTTTTAAGGTATTGATAATTTGAGTGCATCACAAACAATCTTTACATTTCAAATCAACTGCAAAATCCGCAAAGAGTAAAACTGCGCGATATATAATCTGAACGGACGATGACATAATGATCAAATATGGCGAACTATTAACTACGGTAGCTAAATGAGGCCAAAGGCCTGGAGTAATTTTGTTATTTTATACCTGTAATTAAGAAAAAAAATACAGGTAAGAAATAAAACAAATAACTCCTGAAGCCTTATTAAGTCGCAGTTTAATTGCAGTACTTCATTCAACTATGACAAAATGCGTTTCTTATGTTAAGGCAAATAATTGCGAACTGGCGCCTTCCCTTTACTAGGTCTATACGACTTCTTCCATGTTAACTATCTTTAGACCGAACGAATTCGACGATTCAAAACGTTTGGGGGATAATGTTTTCAGTAACAGAAATCAAAAGTAATCTTCTCTTTGTTTTAGGCTCTGACTTTCTTTTTCGCTGGTTTTGAGACAACAAGTACTTTGATGGGGTTTCTCGCCTACTCCTTGGCAACCAATCCGGACATACAAGAGAAGCTGTGCGCAGAAATCGATGACGTAATGGCGAAATATGACGAGCCTACCTATGAGGCTGTTTCTAAGATGTCTTATCTGGATATGGTTGTCTGTGAAGCTCTTAGGATGTATCCACCAGCGCCAAGGCAAGAGACTGTGTGATAGTGTATTCGTCCCTGTAATATATATGTTGTTAAAATGCATCAGGGTTTGCAAACTCTGTATTTGCCCTAACAATATGCAACCGTATAATTTTTCATTTTAAGATAGTTCATGCCTTGAAACTGAAGGACTTAAATATATGCCACAAGAAAACCTTAAGTCTCGAAATAAAACAAAATATTTGGGTCACCGTACAAAATATGGTACTATAGAAACAAATCACCAAATTTAACCACTTAAAATTCAAAATGGCCGCCATCCTTGTATTAACTCCAAGGGGAAAATTAAATTTTCAATTTTCACAAAACTATGCTGTGAAAACTCTATTTACTCCATAATCTTCAAAATAATACCCCACAAGTGGTAGGCCAGAATTGTATGTAAAATGTTGAGACTCCAAATATGTGTCTCCGAGGCGCAATCTACTTATGAAGAAAAAAGAACCTCGTGTATTGGAAATTGTAAACATCGTTGATTTGAACAGAATGGAAAATAGAAGGTGGAATTCACAAGCCAGCAATTCTCAATACAATTGAAATGCTCACTTGATTGAACTTTTGATGTTGACATCGTTAGCTAAGAAATACTAACCAAATAATTTCAACTGACTAACCGAGGGTTGAATTTCTCACGGTCTGCTTCAGCATGTTCATGGACCAAACTTTGTCGAAAGCATGCAACAAGACAATAAAAATGGGAATGTTTACAGAAGGATGCAAAATTATCTGTTTCTAGGTTTGACCGACAGTGTACGGAGGATATCACTATCGCTGGAATTCACATTCCTAAAGGCATGGTCATCGCCGTGGCACTTTACACAATCCATCATAATCCAGAAATTTACCCTGATCCCGAAAAATTCATCCCGGAAAGGTAAGTATTCTTCCTGTTATGTATTGAGCAACAATAGCTTCAACGTTGCTTAAGTTGACATTGATAAGCGCTGATGAAATTTCGTTACGTAATTATCAGCTATACGAACGTCAACTGTTGAAATTTGCTTTTTAGATTTACGAAAGAAGAGAAAGAGAAACGTCATCCTTACGCATGGTTGCCATTTGGAGCTGGTCCTCGTAACTGTATTGGAATGAGATTTGCCTTGATGGAAGCTAAGATTGGTCTTGTGCGCGTGTTTCAGAATTTCACCTTTGAACCCTGTGCGGAGACGGAGGTATGACAATTACAAAATTAGTGTACTGTGTTACTCATTCGTAGCAAAAACAAATTTACAGATACTAAATTTCACCCAGTGTGATGTTATCTGGTCATATTTGCCCTCTGTTCATCAATTAAACACAATGACAGACATTGAACCATGGTGGTAAAAGTTTATTGAACGTTTAGTAATAAGGAGTATAAACAGATGCAATTCTTAAAACAATCATGATGACAAAGCATCGAAAGTACACAGATGTTTCTCGTTTTTGCGATATAATATCATTTGTCTTTTGAAGATTATTAATAGGACAAATATTCCACATTTGCCTGCAGATACCCGTACAACTTGGAAAGACTGGTTTCATATCACCAAAGAACGGCATCAAACTCAGCGTGAAGTCGAGACGATAACTTAAATGGGAGAAGTCTTAAGTAAACTAGAAGGGTCTATCGTCAGAATCACGTGATGAAGAGATCAAGTTACAGATTCACATTTGCATGCATCATATCCAGTATTAATATTTGTGCAGTTTTGTTTCCATAATGGTTTTAACAAATCACAATCACGTGATGCGCTAGTCGAGTTTACAAAGCCGGATAGAATCATGGCAATCGACTGTTTGGCCATCATATTTTCCATTGAAGACATGTGTGGTCGATCTTTCTTTAAGTTTTATGTTTCAAATTGTTTTTCAAAAGAAATATATCCTCTATCAAAAATTTGAAAATGACACAAATCATCGAAACATTCCCTTGCATAGTAATTTAACCCAAAATAACAGTTTTTGGTTTTGTGCCAAGCCTATCCTCGCCGACCACGTTTCTTCTCTAATTATCGCAAGGCATATTTTATACGTAAACTCTGTACAATTTAAAGAATCGGATTGAAACTGAACATAACAGCACCAAATAGACTTCCAATTTACTCACCTTAGAGAAGATTATAATGAGAACCATGACAAATATTCTGCACAAATATTGATTTTTTGCGTAACTTTACCTACAGCACAAAGTCATGTTGACAGAACATGAAACTTGCTACCTTGACAGGGCAGGGCAGTTCACGTTAATCGAATACCAGACGTGATATTGTTTTGTGTTCCTCCGATTATATGTTTTTCCAGAGAGCGAGAAACTCGTACAAGTAAATTCTTTTTTGTTTTCAATTCAGTTTATTTCAGTACTTATGGCCTCCGGCCAATATGTACAAATAGTAGCAGTAATGTTGCTTACAGATCGCTAGTCAATGCAATAATTGCATCCACAAAAAGAGAGGGAAAAATAACTTATTTACAAATACTTAAGCACCAGAGAATACAACTGTATAGCATTGCTTAACTTACGCATCGATGGCAAGTTCTCTCCTACGTTTTGTTGCTAGAAAAATATATTTACTCAGTTTCCTCAATGTGGCAGTATTTTGAGATGAAAGAAGTATCTTGAATTTGTACATTACAGGAGGGTTAAAATAATATGAAGACATGTACTTAGCTCTCAAGTCATTATACGTTGGACATACAAGTAGAAAATGATACTCATCTTCTACTGCCTGCAAATTACACAACTCACATAATCTCTCTTGTCTTGGAATATTGTTCCAACGACCTGTCTCAATCCTCAGATTGTGTGATGATGTTCTAAAACTACAAAGAGCATGTCTGAAAACAGGGTTATCTATACAGGTCAAGTATGGCTCTAATACCAGCTCTTTTTTAAAGGTAGAATAAAGATAAAGTTTGCTACTATTGTCGACATCATTCAGCCAGTATTGTGCATCAATATCACTACACCTTTGTCTGAAAAGCCGTAAAAACAAGGTTTCATTACCAACCCCTTTGTTGTTCCCAGACTTCACCAAAACCATTACTCTGCAACAAGCGTTTCACTCCCCTGGCCCATAAGTCATACCTATTAACATCAATCTTGCTTTTTTGAAATTCGTAACATCGGTATACAATTCTATTTTTATCCATTTTGAAAATTCTTAACCAGTATCTAATGATTTTACAATAAATATTTGCTGTCAATGTTGGTCTACCCAACTCCCCTCTCATAGTAGTAATGGATGTATTGCTGTATAGTTGAAGTACATAACGCATCATCTTGTTGTGAGTTTGTTTTTAATATCTGGAGCATGGTGGAAGCCCTAGATTTCAGCACCATAAAGTAAAATGGGGAGTATTTTGCAACCAAATATTATCAAGGCAATAGTAACATGCAGTGGACCAAATTTAAAAAGACAACTGATCAGACCATACAAGGCTTTGTTAGCTTGTTCACTCAGAGTTTTTTGTGCTTGAAACCAACGACCGGTCCAGGATTGGACAATGCCAAGATAGCTATAAAAGGAAGTTAAAGCAACAGGCTGGTTATTGTACGACCAATTTTCATACTTTCTAAGACCACCACCCCTCCTAAAAACTATAACTTTGGTTTCACTGGCATTAACATTAAGTTTCCACTTTGAGCAATAAAGATACAATTGATCGAACAAGCGCTGCAACCCTATCTTTGAGCTGCTGATAAGAGTAAGGTCGTCTGCAAAGAGCAAATGCAAAATTCTTAAAATACCAATTTCGGCACCAGAATACTGGTGAGTGTCAGCTAGAGTAATTCCAATATTATTTACAAAAAGTCTGAATAAAAGGGGTGACAATGCTGATCCCTGTTGTACACCAAAACTGCAATCAAAGAAATCCGTAAAACTTGACGGGGTTCTGACACATGATTTTACATTGCTATACATAGACAGAACAACTCTATAAAATTTACAAGAAATCCCACACTGAATAAGCTTATAAAACATACAGTAATGATCAATTCTGTCAAATGCTTTCTCAAAGTCAATGAATGCTATATATAATCTACTTCTCTTGTGTGCCAAGTACTTTGAAATAATAGTGGATAAAATAAATATGTTGTCTGAAGTACAGTATGTTTTCCTAAAGCCAGCCTGCTCGTCAACAATTGGATACATTTTCTCAAGCCATATGCGAAGTCTGTTATCAAGGATACTGCTGAAAACTTTTCCCATAATAGGAAGCAGAGTTATCCCTCTGTAGTTGCCAGAGCAATTATTGTCACCTTTTTTGTAAATTGGAGTTATAATACCTTGTACCCAGGCAGACGGAAAGTGACCAGAATCTAAAACAGCATTAAAAAGTTTACACATCATTTCTCTAGCAATAGATTTACAAGCCTTGAAAACATCTGTTGATACACCATCCAGACCCGGGGCTTTACCACACTTAAGTTTCTTGATACAATGGTCTACTTCGTCAATTACAATCGGCGAATTCAAGTCCTCTACATCCATATTTAAAAAAGTATCCTCATTTTGAATATTTTCTACAAAATCTCTAATTTCTTCGTGAAATGGAACAAAATCCTCGTTTTCCAAACCTGGAGTATTTAACAATGTTGAGAAGTAGCCAAACAAATCATCATTTCGTATGTTCTGGGATACTGGAGCTGATTTTCCTTTAACAAGAGACCAAAATTCCCTTGAGTTCACATTCTTGGCTGCTGTTTGTAGCTTTTCGAAATTTTTACTTTTATGAACTTTCTTTTTATTGTTAATCAGCTCTCTATACTCTTGTTTACACTTTTTTAATAATCCATAATTATTTATTGACCTATTATTTCTAAATTCATTCACCTTTGAATTAAGTGAACGCTTCACTCTCTTACAGTCGCTATCATACCAGGTATTACCTTGACATTAATTATTTGTTGACCTTTGTTTACAATTGTAAGTACGCTTCATTTCACTTGCAGCAGACTTGATCATATTTAAAAGACATTCAGCAGCTTGTTCAATTGATGAATCATCAAAAAGTGCATTTAATTCACAAATCTGGTCCCTTATTCGAGTTGAATTCCAATATTGTAAAAAAGGTTCTTGCTTACTACTCTCCCAGAAAAATTTATCAAAAGAATGAGTTAAAAATTCCAGTACTAAGGTTACCATCGATGGTATTTACTGATGCCTTGACATGACACTCTCGTGTTATATTGATATCAAATACAAGGGGTTGATGGTCAGACTCCACTCTCTTGTCAATGTAAACTTGTCAATATCTGAGAAATTACATACATTGGTGATGAGGTAGTCTGTGGCACTACATCCAGAGTTACTAACGTACGTAAAATCACCGCTTCCTATATCTCTGAAAATCCTGCCATTGACAATACTTAATTCCGTAGCTTTACAAAAATCGAGAAACTTCTGACCAGATGTATTTACAGTCTTATCGCTTGAAACCCGTCTGTGAACATCAATATTGGAGTGAAATGATACAAAGTCAATTGGAAGCACAAAATTTGTTACATCCTCATTTACACAATCTGTCTTGTCAGCTGTACGAGCATTAAAATCTCCACAGATGTAAAAATGTGAATTTGGAAACTTGCTATAATACTTAGCTAACTCAAACTCAAAAATTTCAAGTGTATTATCACTATTGCTTTTGTCGTATTCATCAGGAGGAATGTAAACAGTTGCAAATACAATTATAGGTGACTTCTCAGCATGATTACCATAAAGCGATATCCAGACAATATTGTCCGAGACACTTGACATTTCTTTTACAACCATGGAAAGTAAAAACGAGTAAATTCTTTTTTTGTTTTATAACATCTTGTATTCATGCCAGGTAGCATTGCATCCATATGGTATAAATTAAAAATCGATACGCAGAAATTGTCAAATATTGATCATGATATCTATAAACTCAAAGTAAGATTACAGTTAAGGTCGTACGCGCAAAGAAAATTGAAAGGCTTAAACAACTTTCAACCATTCCCTTTTGAAATCAAGAATAAAACCCAGGGGTCACCTACAAAACTTTGTATCAGGGAAATAATTGCCCCAGAGTACCAAATATTTGAAATGCAAAATGGTCTCCATACCAGTGTTTACTCTAAGGGAAAACAACTGTCGATTTTTGAAAAGTGAGAGGGTGAAAATTTGACACCAAGAACTTTAAATGAGCTCCCATAGGTAGTAGCCCAGAAACGTATAAACCACATTGAGAGTCTGAATATCTGCCATGATCATAAGGCGCATTATACCTTAACCTCACCGTGCCTGGAAGACAACAACATGATTATTTTAAAATGCTTTGGAAGAAAGTGTTTAGTGGTACAATTCAATTTAATTTTATTAGAGAAATATGTTAATAAACAGTCTGCTTTACGCAAAATAAAAGTAAAATGTCTTAAATGTTGTTGTCTTTTTCTAATCTCTGTAGCTATGTATCCCCGTCTGTCTGTGTCTTCATGTATGTCTTTGTCTCTGAGACTTCTGCTAAAACTTTGTCCGAGAAGTTTTAAACCATTCTTTTTTATGGTTAAGAATAATAATCAGCAGTCATCGTTCAAATGCTAGTCTTAGAGGGAAAAGATGACCTAAAATTTACCTATAGTTTAAATTGACAATAACCGCTAACACTGTGTTAACTCTTCTGTGGAAAACTTACATTTACGATATTACTAACAAAAGATGGTGAAACCTTGTTTTAATACCGAAGTTTCAAAAATGAGTCTACACTAGCAGCATACTGGAAAAGCACTGTAACAATTTAAGAGTCGAATTATATGACCTTGCAGATATTATTACATAACGGATATCGTGCAATTTTAAGTTCTATATTCCCGAACGGATATACACTACCATCTCTTTTCCAAATTAAAAATTGTCCAGCAAACAACATTGATTTCGTTAATGTGTAGATGTTCGGATTTATTTTATTTGACTAGGAACAACGAGCTTGTGCCCAATTACAGTTCCAGCAAAATATAAATAAATAAATAAAAATACTGAACAAACATAAGCTTACAACCAGGAAACAAGTAAATATTAACAAACAAGTGACAGACAAGAGGAACAAAAGTTACAAGATTAAGACGAATGAATGGAGTTAAATAAAAACTGCGGAATTTACCATAGCTACAATTAAAAATATCAAAAATCTGATTCGGTAAAATTGGATTTAAAAATTTCATTGAACGTTGTAGGAAAGCAAAGGAGTGCACATTATTCTTAGAAACTGTTGGTTTAAAAGGCAGTAAAGAGCGTAATGAACGGGAAGGTACATTAAAACAAATATTCTCTAAAATTTCAGGACAATCATATGAAGAAAACATACACTTGTAAAAGAAAGTCATATCTAAAAAAAGTCTACGCTCCTGTAAGAGCGGAAGTTTACAAAATGTACAAAGTGACTTGTAGTTATTTGATGAGTATACTATTCCGACTCTGCCACACAAGTATTTTACAAATTTACACTGAACCCTTTCAAGTCGATTGATAAGTAATGTTGGTGTGGAGACCAAACCTGACATTGTTTAGAGGTTATAAACGGTATTTGGTTGCGGATATAAGACCTCTGGGGTGAAAATTAGCATATTTGGCCAAATGGAAAGCAGTAAGTCCCCTTGGGTGGGGAGGGATGGGGTTCTTTGTGCAGCGGTTTACTTTACTTTATTTTATTAATTTTGACTGTGATATTTCAAATAAAGATTTGAACTCAATACCGTCTGACTGCTTTCTTTATTACAACATAAGTCTATAATATCTCCTCTCCAACCTGTATACACACCACTGTAATTGCTCAGCAAACATTGCAAACATTGCTAATCAGCTGTCCGTATCTGCAAATTTATTGACTGAGTCAACATCACAGCTGTCCCACACGCAGAAAAATATGAACTCTATCGTCCATGCGTTTAGAGAAGATTCCTGCGTCTCAGACACCATTATGATCATTGTTTATCTCTCCCTATGCCGGTGAGAAATCCGGATAAAAATAACACAGAGTCAGTCAGTATCACGTATTATCTTGCATGCATATTGTTCAAAATATCTCAACCCCGTAAAAGTATTGCGGCATATGTTGTCAGGGCACACCAATTCGATGCTCAAAGAGAAATAAGTCTTTTTAAGTAAGGCCAATTAGAGAAAATTCTTTGTTTGATTTTTGAAAAAACCTACCAGCCAGCCATGGAAAAAGACAGGCACAAAATAAAAACACAACTGTATTTTAATTTTAATTAGGTTTCTTTTAGAAAAATAATAATTTTATTTTAATAGTGTTAAGATTGTGTTTTCTTCTTGATTTTCTCTGAAAGCCAATCAGCACCCTGACCGTGGCAAACAAAGAATTTTATTTAAAGCGCCCAATGCAGTGAATTCTAACTGTAACTTATGTTTATTTCTGGAGCTATACGTCATACGACATGGCCGTTCGCGACATTCTAAAAGATGGGGATTCCTGGACCGAAGCCATTGCCACCGTACCGGTTCGGACTGAATTCCAAATGAGTAGAGTGAGCATTGATGGTAGTGAAGGTAGAACATGTCGATGAAGTAACCCCTTAGATTACGTAGACATTGTACAACACAAATCACAAGATCGCTCTGTGCACTCTCTCCCAATTAATCGTTCAGTAAGCAACTCATATACTTTCTGCCTTAATATTCGCAAGCTCGCTGACGTGGGCTCATGAAGGGCTGAATTTTCGAAGAGAAATGTTACAAATTAGCTGCCATCTAACCTACAGTTAACGCTAATACCCTCTTTCTGACAAAATAAATTACTCAATATTATAACATATTTGTCACTTTTATATGACAGTTAACTCCTTTTCATTTCGATTTTTTTCCGTATTCAACCATATTCGCAGGGTACATACAAGAAAGATCTGGTACGGCAAGTAGAGCAAAATATTTCGGTGAGAATAACATTATATTATGTTAAACTCTGACACAATGTTCTTGCATACATTGCAAAACTGTGTGTATTGTATCTCAACCATATACCGCTTAACAAATAACAAATTTAATGATAATACCATTTAATGCATCTGATTTGCAATTACAAGTTGGTCAGTACCGATGTTGCACAAAGACAATGACTTTCCTATTTTCTGTACTAAGAGGTACGATGGGCTGCAACCTACGCTAATACGTGCTGACCCAGAGCTTTGTGAGAACAGGCCTGTGAAAAACAGTTAACGTAGTTTTACAACAAAAGAGTGACTATCTGCAGGTTACAGGAGGAATATAGAATCAAAATTTACGGTTTAAAATACACAACAAATAAGAATAACGATGTTTCTATCATCATTATATAAGAATAATGTTCACCTACTTTTGGAATACATGAATGGTACCATGGGATCAAACTGCTACAGAGTAAAGACGATGTTTATACGCCTTTCGCATGTTAGCAAGAAAATGCTTAACCTGCTCCAATTGTCACGGCATTTTCGAATTATCTTTAGCAATACATTTGTTTCAGTCAAACCAAAGCTTCTCCTGCGCTTATGTGCTGGTCGTATTTAAGTGAATCGTTGTGCACGAGAGACTGCGGCTCACTGCTTCGTGTTCTATATCGACGGTCACACTTGGACTCGTGACCGATAAGCACCTTCCTATGGTGCGTAATCAAGGCAAGACCAATAGTCGCATTTCAATTTTTGAACTCTCACTTTTTGACTTACTCCCGGTTTTTGGACTGACTTCCATTTTGATATCGTATTAGCATTTTCAACTTTCGAATTCTCCCATTTTTGAGTAACTCCCAGTTTTGACTGACTAACATTTTGGACTCATAAATCGCGTTTACAACATTCGAACTCTCATTGTCCCCGCGATTTATAAGTCCGAAATGTTAGTCATCCAAGCTATCCTCCATTAAGCTTATTCATACTCTTGCTCCCTCAAGGTGAACTTGTCATAGTTTCGTATTTGTGTCATAGATAAAACCCTGTCACACCTTGACGATTTAGCCAGTTCGCACACGTTACCAATAAGTTACTCATCGGTCGAAATGCGTCGAGATAATTGTCCAGCGTACCCGAAACGTATTTTAACCTATGAGTACCATTTAGCCAGAGTGTGCCGACGAATCAAAATTTCTCTAAAACGGTGGCTTTTTCAATTTTTGACGCATACACAGCGTATTCATAACGTCCTGAAAATAAAAAAATACGTTTTAGGTACGCTAGAAAATTATCTCGACGCATTTCGACTTCTGAGTAACTTAAAAGTAAGGTGTGTGAACGTGTCTCAACGAGCGCGAAACCTACCTATACAACGTATGGTCCGCGTGTGCGGGACGTATGAGCCATACGCTGGCATATGTCGAAAGTTTTGAGCATGCACAAAAGTTTCGACGATCTCGCCGTACTACGACGTATACCAGCGTGCTTCAGCGTGTCCTTAACTTATACAAAATTTACCCATAACGTATTCGACGCACGCCCAGCGTATTCGCCAAATTTTTCATACGTTGGCATGTGCTGGCTAAATCGTCAAGGTGTGAAAGGGCCATGATATTGAAAAAAAATCATTAGCCAGCGTTTTGGAGAAATTTTTAACAGGGCCATGATATTCCAAAAAAAGTCATTAGCCAGCGTTTTGGAGAAATTTTGATATGTCGGCGTACGCTGGCTAAATCGTCAAGGTGTGACAGGGCCCTTACCGTCAGGTTGACAAAGACATTGGAACTAAACAACCAGTCGAGTCTTCAAAATTACAGTGAACGCAATATGATGTACAACGATTATACATTTAGAATTCAGAGCTTCAATGTGGTCTCATAAAATACAGATAGACATCACAAATAATGATAGCAATGAAATGCTCAAAATGTAACCTCGTTCGATATTACATAAATTTTGATTTTCTCCCGAAGACAGCAGAGACTTCATATCTATCAATTGTAAGAAGCAGATAGTCAAAAATACTTAAACGTTTTTCTTATGTTCATTAATATTGAGACAGTGCAGTTTGAATACAAGGGGATCTCAGCTCACATAGTCTTTGAAAAAGTCCAACAATTTAGCGTTTCTTGTATGAATAATTTTCTTCTATCCACGTACTGTGACTTTATGTCTACTTTTAATTTTCTCTCTTGCTATGCTTTTCTCTTCTTCTGTTTTCCTTTATTATAAAAACGAAAGTGTAAAGTCAGCTCTGTGTTTTCGATTTTGTCGATTCAGTATGTTAAATTGTATGCGTCCGTACAATAATAATCTCTAAACGACCATTGATATTTCGTTGGAAGTTATTACATGAATGAAGTATTTAGATTAAAAGTATAGTTTCAATTGGTGCGTACAGCCTGTCATTAATGATGTGAAAACGATAATGTAGATACAAAAACAAATCTCACACCATTACTTACAATTTTATAACCAATTCTTGAATTGTAGAACAGAAAACAACATAAATGTTAGACGACAAGTGCACGGAAAATCTTTAACGGCAGATACACAGATATTTGAAATTTAGGTTATATGCATACTTTTTTAAAAATCACAATTTTTGATATTCATTCTGTATTTTATGAATTATCTGACAAACCTTCGCATATCAGTCGAGTGAGTCGAGATATTTGCACGGCCATCTCACACTGGGCAACTCAAAATGCCCTCAAAGTCTTTTGCCGGTACAGAGTAACTGCAGGTTCTTACTTTATGCGGATGAATATCATTAATTCTGCGTTTCACATGCATTCTTAATAGCGAGCGACCAAATAAATGTTTGAACCGGTATCTTTCTCTTAACTGTAATCGCCATATTGTTCAATTATTTGCATGCTTACGCTTCTTTTTACTTTCATTAGCTGTAGAGGAAGGTAAACGTACGGATATGTGTCCGTTGAACGAAGTTGGGAAAGCAGACCTGAAGAGGTCACTATAGACCCTCCCTTCTATGAATTTTTACATACATTAGATGCTAATGGAGGAATCGCCATGGTGCGCAGGTCAGTATCATTGTGCAATTACTGCTCCCTATGGATGTAACAAGCGGATGTCTTATTCAGCAGAGCAGATCTGATGTGTAATTTTCTGCTATAAAAAATGCCGTGTTGGACGTAGACGAGAGTGATCAGCGCTGTATCGACGTTTCATTGCATGGATGTCACTGAATAGGTGTTATCAATTCACTTACCTCTCCCTAGTGAAACCAGCGCACTATTTCTCCTTAGTCACTGAGCTACCCTAAATTCACTTAAATAAGATGTAAGACGGTTCAATATTCCTTTGTCGCCATTTGTCGTCTTTGATGACCCTTCTGGACTTCAAAACTACAGGCATGGTGAATCACCTCGTATACAACAGAATTCAAGCTGATGAAATTTTTACAGATTCACAATTGCTTTTTAGCAAATATGCAAATCATTTCACGTCACATATGCATTGATTCCTTTCCTTGGTGCCAATATTGTGGACCATGATGAAGTCGATATTTTCAAAGATGTGTATATGGCAGTCTCCATGTGCTCTGCAGTCAAACTTGTGTAAACTGATCTGCATATCGATGTTACTCGTGGGAATTTAGAGCGCCCTCGTTGTCGTAATATGCATTCGGTTAAAATGCCTGCTGAAGTTTCCCATTTCTTGCGTGACGAGAGAAGTCATGCGTTTTGTTCACTTTATATTTTTCGAATAGGGTTGTAGCAAACACCATTATGTTGTCATACAGGTAAGAATATTTCTTAGTTTGAAGCAAACTTCACCTTTAAATTCGATCTCTTTGAATATTTCAGACCCGTACCCAAAGAATTGCAGATTCTTGTGTTTTTGGACATGAAAATTGCATTGAGGTACTTTGCAATCGATGACAGATACTGTCTCATTTACATTAACCAGTCACAAAGGTGACATTTCGTTAAATAACTGATAGTACATGTTTGGTGCAAAGGACAAACAAATCGATGTGTTTGCTCTCAACACTTAGATACCGAGGAATTAACTTGTAAACGCACAAACATGAGCAAGCCACGCGATATAGGTACGGAAAATTGGACTGTGTGCGAAAGACGCCACTGTCTATGTTAATTCTGACATCAATATGCACAAAGAAATGTTTTTCCGTAAATTTAGATTACATTGTTGTGAAATAACGCATGCAAAAACGACGAAAATACAACTCATTAGACGACTGTTAATGTTTTGATGAACACCAGAAAAGACTCATTAAGGGCTCAGACTGCAAGCTACAACATCAGCTACGCATGCGACCTAGACAAAATTTGTGCGAATTTATAGCAGCCGTGTCCGATGTCCCGCGTATGTATCTATATCTACAACCGCGACCACCTCTATCGTGACGTAGCCTTCGAAATTAAGCCATACTTCACCTTTCTCATAAAGCGCAACTTTTTTAAGTGATTATCTTTGTTCTGTTCCTTTTTTTGAGTCATATTCATCCTGTACTTCTCATGTCACATTTCTCAGCAGCATAGACTGAACAATTAATTTTTAACTTTTTGCCATAGATGCAGATACGACAACTATACAGTAGATCGGTGACCTGAACATAGCGCGTCACCTGTTTTGACTATGTAAGGCAATGTCTATTCGCATTGCACCAGCCCTGTAAACAAAGACTTAGAGTACAAAGTTGGGAGCTATACTGACCTAGTTTACACATTCAATAAACCAATTCAGCGGCGTGTGCCGATGACGTCAGTTATGTGCGCGCGCATCGTGCATCTAGATGTACTGTGTCCTCTCGCCAGTTTGTGGAATGACCCGACAAGGACAACAGGAGCATGGAACTCTTTGGCTGTGAACTATCTATGTCCCTTCTCCTTGTCATCACAGTGGTGATCCTTCTCTACCTGTAAGTATGCCGATCTGTCCGGGATTTTGTTATGCCCCCGAGACTTTAGCAAGGGACTCGGGATCATAACTTGCTTGCAACATATGATTAGCCCGCATATACGATAATGCACGTATTGTTAACCCCGACTCATATTTGAACCATTGTCATTCGGTACCTGTTTTAAATTTGTTTATGTGTTTTAGAAGGCAGAGTCCTTAAAAAGTATGGTGATATTTCACCAAACAGTTATGTGCGTTGCTCAAAAATGTTCGGTCCAAGTATTGTATGGCGTTTCATACGTTTTATAGAATAACCTCTTGATAACCCTGTTGGTGGCGCACGACTGAATGTACAAAGGGTGATAAAGTGGGTAGTGGAGTTTTAACGAAAACCAATAAATCTTGTGATAGCTACGTTTATGGGTTTATTTAAATTTTGAATACAGGTGTATTTACTCGAGTACTCAGAGACCGCTACGGTGCTTCTTCACGACTGCGCACGTGCCATTTTTATCAGCAGGTTTCGGTGACTTATCCCATGACTTCCATATCGCCCCCTGCGCGGCTGCCGGGCGCGGCTGATCCCCTTACTTGTACTCGGTTAGACTTGCCCAAGTCTGAGGGCCTACGCATACCACAACAGAGTAAATTGAAGGTATAAACTTCAGGTGACAGTCATGGCTATGGTTGAAGCGATATACTTAGCAGACTGGTGTAGATAGTGGTGTGAACGTAAAGCTCTGCGATAAAGCACAGTGGTGGAATAGTCTAGTACTCATATAGTCACTGAGACAGCTCCAATGAGATCATATTAACGTCGATTCTGTGGTACAACCGTAGACCCAAGCAAAACAAAATCTACGGTACAACCTATAATACAACATAACTTGTGTCAAGAATGAAATAGCTAAGTTGATACGAACTTGCAAGTGCGTATTATGGAAAACATGTATCCTGTATTCAGTGTCACAAAAAAGTGACGGAAGTTGTGTTGATCGGTTGTTGTAAAACAACAGATCGTAGCTGATTATAATACACTGCCAAGCTGTTGGTAAACCAAGTTCGTTGTAGAGCTTCTAAATGTATTCCATTTATCTTTTGCTAATACTTGACATCAATAAAAACTTGTTATGTGCGGCATCGCGACAGTCTAATCCGTCAGTTACGAATGTATAACCAAAGGGCGATCTGCTCATCTTATGCGAAACCCTAGGGCTTCTACCAAGACGTGGATAATTCTTGGGTTAAATTCTTTTTGTTCGTAAAGGTACGCGACATGGCCGTTTTCGACATTCAAAAAGATGGGGATTCCAGGACCAAAACCGTGGCCACTTTTTGGCAACATATTCGAGATGAGTGCTGTGAGTATTCTAAAGTTTTATTCAGGAAATTCTCATAAATATCCACTGTGACAAAGAATACAAAAAGGTCTCATTCGCTTCTGTGACGTATGTTTGCATTCTCATAAATTCTGGATTTTACGGGATAGAAATAGCTCACATCAGGTAAGATAAACATATCCTTCTCGCGAAGTTATTACGTTTATGAGGATCATAGAAAATCGAGGTTTGCATTGTCTACAAATATCGCATGTTCTGTAAACTTCGAAAGAAGAACTAACGTGGCCACTTTGTGTAAAGAGTCAAATGTAAATTTTACTTGATGAATCTATTCAAGAAAGAACCGTCCTTTGGTATTATATGGTAATTTGAGGACAACATGCCATCGTAATATCTTGCAATGTTACAAATATAATCCACACAAGTTGTCAGCGGCTGTCTTTCTAATAGTTCTCAGTCAATCTTGGGATTCGAGTGACGTATATTAATATGCAATTGTAAATTGCAGTGTATGTTGCCGTGTTACATTTTGATGATGGAAAAGAAAGCTAGTCATTCTGTCGATTATGAATCTTATGTTCATCTTTGATATTATTTTACAGGGAATATACAAGAAGGACCTCGAGTGGGTTAACAAGTATGGCAAAGTGTTTGGGTAAGTGTGAAACAAAACTAAATGTTGAAATGGTTGAAGTATAAAATTAGGCGTGATTTTAGTTTCGATGAGTGAATTTTTCTTCTGAATCACTGCAGTAACTACTTGGCCCGAATACAACTTTGTAGTACGCCTGAGGTCGCAACGTGTACACGTCATATCCTAAAATTAGGCTCTCACATTTGGCGCATAAAGGTATCTTACATGTTCGAATGCTTGTATTGGCTTATAACAACTGTTGCTTATTTCCATCAATAGTTCGATGAGTCGATCTCGCCCATTGTCTGCTGATGGCACTGTTAAATATGGATCCTCTATTATTCGGTGTTTTCTTCTCCTTCCAGGACTTACGAGGGAAGACAGCCGGTGTTAGTCTTTGCTGACCCTGAGATTTGTAAACAAATCTGTGTGAAAAATTTCGCGTCGTTTTATAATAGAAGGGTAAGAACTTGGATTTCAGACGAATGTTCAACTACTGTAGGTCAGTAACACACTCCGGTATGGGAAATCTCGAAAGACGATATACATAATAAACGATGTATTAGACTCGGAAAGTTACACATAGCATACAAAAAACGTCATAAAGAAACTAAAGAGTGCTGGCATTACGGTGCATCGTGCAGCAGGCTTTCACTCATTTATGCTTGAAAGGGACAGCAGTATAGTTATTTGACGAAAACGGATATCTTTAGTAAAATATATGACTAATTGGTTGTGTGACATTTCCTTACCTTCCAGATTCTACCCATTAACAATAAACCTCTGGATTCTGGATTGTCAATGCTTGTGGATAAAAACTGGAAGGACAAGAGGAACACACTAACACCTGCATTTAGTGGATCCAAAATGAGAAAAGTGAGTTTGGAATATAATGGATCATCTTAGGCACTGCTAGCAGTATTTTACAGCATAAAGATTACGATAGTTCTTTAAAAATCGAATGATAATTTCAACTCTATAGAATTATGTCTACTTACATAATAACAATATACATTACAGATGACACCTATCGTCAACAACGCTGCGGATACAATGGTTAAAATTTTGGAGAAACACTGCAAAGAAGGCACAAGTTTCCAGTGCAAAGAGTAAGTGATATCACAATAGTGTTTGTTGATGTTGCTGTTTTATGTCCTTAAAGTGGCACTCCCACTTGGTAACATTTTTAAAAAAACATTTTTTTAATACCAACGGTCGATATTTGATGTGGCGACTGCGCGCGGATCGCGAGATATCGATAAAAACATGTCCTCAAAAAAGTAAAAGTTTGAATTCCGGTGGCCCACCTAAATTCAGCTTCCGAACATCGAACGTTCGGCACTGGGGCCATTGTCAACTAAGCTATGGAGTACGAGTCTACGCTGACGCTGCTGTCTGTACGCCACAGTACCACTCGCGTCGGCGATCGGTCATGTCCCGCGGGAGAAAGCCGAGTCTCACTGACTCGGCAAAAAAACGAAAAACAAAGTTTGCTGATTCCACCAGAATTCGCATAGGTGACCAGCACAGTTACGTTTGGTTGATACATAGCGGCCGCCGCGTGGTATGCAGACCCATACCACGTCGCGGCCGCTATGTATCGAACCACGCGTAACCGTGTGGCAGACGACAAAATGTAGTCATCACAGGCGGCTAATACTTTACACGTAAAAACTGATATCTCTGTGGTATTGGTTAAAAGTCTAATACATCTGATTGAGAATAATGAAAACGACAAAAACTAAGGAGAAGTTTTTAAAAAAATTACCTGAGCTAAAGGCATAATGATGTATATAAAGTCTTCACAGTGAGCGTCATTCGAACGTTTTTGGACTCCCTAGAATATCGTCCATCAGCACAACAACAAACCTTCGGGGGATTTCGGGTCATAATCAGAAACTTCGGGATGTGAAAAATACGCTCGGGAAATGACATGTTTTTATCGATATCTCGCGATCCGTGCGCAGTCGCCACGTCAAATATCGACCGTTGGCATTAAAAAATGTGTTTTAAAAATGTTACTAAGTGGGAGTGCCTCTTTAAGACTGAGCTACTTCATTGAACAGACTAAAATTTAGTTATAAGATGTACAAATAAATTTTACCCCTCAAATTCAAGCCCTTATGCAATTTCTTCTTCGTCACTCCCGCATTGTAGTGTATTTGGTGGTTACGTTGTGGATAGCATAGCAAGTGCTGGCTTTGGTGTTGACATCAAATCACAGGAAACACCAGACCATCCATTTGTCAAGAATATCAAAGAAGCCTTTGATTTTGGGTTTGTAAATCCAGTCTTACTGATAATGTGTAAGTATCATTTGATCATACAGATAGACAGAACAGATAATAAATATGTCAAGACTGTCTTCTCAAAGTGAATTTAGAAAACAACTGATGAATGTATTCAACTGTCATAATGTATCGCATGTGTGTATCGAAGTGTGTATTCATATATAACTGTATGTACTGTGATGATAATCGACGAACAGATGAGCAGATGATGAAAAAATTGTGAATCTCCTTTTGCCTTTGTCAATCTTCGAGTATGTATGTATGTATGTATGTATGTATGTATGTATGTATGTATGTATGTATGTATGTATGTATGTATGTATGTACGTACGTAAGTACGTATGTGTGTGTGTGTATGTATGTATGTATGTATGTATGTATGTATGTATGTATGTATGTATGTATGTATGTATGTATGTATGTATGTATGTATGTATGTATGTATGTATGTATGTATGTATGTATGTATGTATGTACGTACGTAAGTACGTATGTGTGTGTGTGTGTGTATGTATGTATGTATGTATGTATGTATGTATGTATGTATGTATGTATGTATGTATGTATGTATGTATGTATGTATGTATGTATGTATGTATGTATGTATGTATGTATGTATGCCGTGCTGTCATGACAGTTTTACAAAAAGGTGACCCGATAAATGGAGACATTGAAGCATGGAAAGCATGTTCAACGAAATTTCCAGTCGCTAAAGCTTTAGGGGATCCCGCGCGTCGTTCGTTTTAATGGCTCAGTAGCGTCGCTCAATGTAGACGTCGTACCTGACGATCCTGGCTGGAAGAGACACCCGAAAACTACCGTATTATCTTCGGGAAAGCGACATAGAAGGCACAAGCATAAAGTAATTCGACGAATAACAATACATTTCCTTCATCAAACAAAAAATTCCATGAATTCTTGATCGGAATCGAACCCGCGGCGTATAGGCTGTAACGAAGACATAAGCTGTCGAGCTGTAGTCTAGACTCTGCAGTGCAGCGCTGTATCGAAAGTTGACTCGGACAACAGAACATAGTTTCCGTTAAGTAAAAAGAATTGGATGTATCCACGGGCGAGATATGTGTCACTGCAAAAATGAAAGTCCAGACGAAAACGTGGAAGACCGAGATCGGGATCGACGAGTTGACACCGGCGGAGACCGGTGACGGCAGCGTTGTGCCTACATTGAGGTACACTCTGTGTGCCATCAAATCGAATCTTTCGGGCTCGCCAAGGTCGTAAACGTGTGATATTTTTAAAAGCCACGGTATCTCTCAGAATGAAAACTTCTTTTTCGATCGTGTCGTTGTATTTACATCATAAAGATATTTGGAAATATTCTAAATATCTCTGAACACTATGTCTATTCGTCGTGAAAGCGATGTCCTCCGATAACCGATAACCGACCTGCTTTAGCGTCGGGACAGCGCGAGACAATGATTGACACGATCACATGACCGTATCCGTATGTCTGATTGATGGAGATACGATTCGGTGTATCAAAATTTCAACTTGGTCGGGTTTATGAATGAAAGAACCTGTAAATCATTTGCATATCTCCTTGGTGACGGACCGCTTTACTCATAAAATGAAAGTAATCCTAGTAAACAAAACACAAATCGCGACAAAAATCAGGCAATTTGTGACAATAATTTTGATCCATCCATGTCAAAAGAAAAATAAGAAGACTGTTCATGTGATAAATACATAATCTCATGTCTTTTTTCTCTGTTTGACGTCATCGTATACTGGTGTTTTTCGCGCAGCCGTACGACTTCGAGCCGCACGAGCCGCATATATATATATATATATATATATATATATATATATATATATATATATATATATATATATATATATATATATATATATATATATATATATCTGTATGATGATTGCAGGATGCATGAAACTTAAGTAACAGACACCATTACTTTGTACTTGAAGTAATTTTGTGTTTATATATATATATACATATATATATATATATATATATATATATATATATATATATATATATATATATATATATATATATATATATATATATATATATATGTACACACACGTAGTTAGTAAGAAGTAATGAGGAAGAGTGGGCGATCCTGCAATAGAGCAATACTATTCATCTAAAACACCCGTTTGTCTTTTTCGTTTCTAAATATTATTCCAGTCTTTTTCCCATTTTTGGTACCTCTCCTCAACTGGCTGGATATCGGGTTCTTTCCCAAGAGGATCATGAATTACTTCACTGATTTAACAGAGGACACCATAGCGGTGAGAAAAAGCCAAGATTCTTCTTCAAAGGTGAGCGAAATCTTTCGTATGAATCGGATGTTAAATGGTTTAGCTCCGAGGTACAATTGTGATGGAAAGTTACCATCTTAAAATGACCTTTGCCTTAATAGCAGTTATTCTATACGGCATTTCTTGAAAACTGTTCATTTACAAATAATATTAAATTCATTTTCAGAGAGTTGACTTCTTACAACTGATGTTGGACGCGCACGAAGTTTATGAACAGTACATCGAAAGTAATGAAGCCCAACAAGATGATGATGATGTCACATTCGTCAGGGATGGAAAGTCGGACTCTGATGATAACTTCCATAAAGGTTTTACAAATCAGGAAATATTAGGACAGGTGAATGAGTAGTTTCTGCCTTGCAGTGACTAGAATTTTGAAGATATTGATACTTTGAGTGCAACACAAACAATCTTTACATTTCAAATCATTTGCAAAATCCACAAAGAGTAAAACTGAGCGATGTATAGTCTTGACGGACGATGACATAATGATCAAATATGGCGAACTATTAACTACGGTAGCTGAATGAAGCCAAAGGCCTGGAGTAATTTTGTTCTTTCGTACCTGTAATTACGAAAAACATTATAGGTATGAAAATATACAGGTATTGAATAAAAAAATAACTCCTGAAGCGTCATTAAGTCGAAGTTTAATTGCAGTACTTCCTTCAACTATGAAAAAATGCGTTTCTTATTTTAAGGCAAATGATTCCAGACTGGCGCTTTCCCTTTACGGTGCCTATACGACTTCTTCCATATTCACTATCTTTAGACCGACCGAATTCTACGATTCAAAACGTTTGGGGATAATGTCTTTTCAGTTGCGGAAATCAAAAGTAATATTCTCTTTGTTTAAGGCACTGACTTTCTTTTTCGCTGGTTATGAGACAACAAGTACTTTGATGGGGTTTCTCGCCTACTCCTTGGCAACCAATCCGGACATACAAGAGAAGCTGTGCGCAGAAATCGATGACGTAATGGCGAAATATGGCGAGCCTACCTATGAGGCTGTTTCTAAGATGTCTTATCTGGATATGGTTGTCTGTGAAGCTCTTAGGATGTATCCACCAGCTTTAAGGCAAGTGACTGTGTGGTAGTGTATTCGTCCCTGTAATATATATGTTGATAAAAGATGCATTACCCACCCAGCAGAGTTCGCAAATTCTGTATTTGTCCTAACAATATGCAACCGTATTATTTTCAATATTAAGATAGTTCATGCCTTGAAACTGAAGGACTTAAATATATGTGACTTTCCACAAGAAAACCTTAACTCTCGAAATAAAACATAAAATATTAGGGTCATCGTACAAAATATGGTACTGTAGAAACAAATCACCAAATATTTACTTACACTTAAAATTCAAAATGGCCACTATCCCTGCATTAACTGCAAGGGAAAAATTAAATTTTGGATTTTCACAAAACTATGCTGTGAAAACTCTGTTTACTCCATAAGCTTCAAAATGAACCCCCACAAGTGGTAGGCCAGAAATGTATTGTAAAATGCTGAGACTCCAAATATGAGGGCAATATACTTACGAAGGAAAAGAACCCTGTGTATTGGAAATTGTAAACGTCGTTGATTTGAGCAGAATGGAAAAATAGAAAGTGGAATTCACAAGTCAGCAATTCTCTATACAATTGCAATACTCGCTGGATTGAACTTTTGATTATGACATCGTTAGCTAAGAAATACTAACCAAATAAATTCAACTGACCAATCAAGGGTGGAATTTCTCACAGTCTGCTTTAGCATGTTCATGCACCAAACTTTGTCGAAAGTATGCAACAAGACAATAAAAATGGGAATGTTTACAGAGGGATGTAAAATTATTCGTTTTTAGGTTTGACCGACAGTGTACAGAGGATGTCACTATCGCTGGAATTCACATCCCTAAAGGCATGGTCATTGCCGTGGCACTTTATACAATCCATCATAATCCAGAATTTTACCCTGATCCCGAAAAATTCATCCCGGAAAGGTAAGTATTCTTCCTGTTACGAACTGAGCAACAATGGCTTCAACGTTGCTTAAGTTGACATTGATAAGCGCTGATGAAATTTCGTTACGTAATGATCAGTTATACAAACGTCAACTGTTGAAATTTGTTTTTTAGATTTACGAAAGAAGAGAAAGAGAAACGTCATCCTTACGCATGGTTGCCGTTCGGAGCTGGTCCTCGTAACTGTATTGGAATGAGATTTGCCTTGATGGAAGCTAAGATTGGTCTTGTGCGCGTGTTTCAGAATTTCACCTTTGAGCCCTGTGCGGAGACGGAGGTATGCCAATTACACTGTGTTACTCGTTCGTAGCAAAAACAAATTTACAGACACTAAATTCCGCCCAGTGTGATGTTATCTGGTCATATTTGCCCTCTGTTCATAAATTAAACACTATGACAGGCATTGAACCATGGGGGTAAATGTTATTGAACGTTTAGTCATAAGGAGTATAAACAGATGCCATTCTTAAAATAATCATGATGACAACTAATCCAAAGTACACAAATATTTCTTGTTTTTTGCGACAAGATATCATTTTTCCTTTGAAGATCTATTAATAGGACAAATATTCCACATTTGCCTGCAGATACCCGTACAACTTGGCAAGACCGGTTTCATATCACCGAAGAATGGCATCAAACTCAGCGTGAAGTCGAGACGATAACTTAACATGGGAGAAGTCTTGAGTAAACTAGAAGGGTCTATCGACAGAATCATGTTATGAAGACCCCTAGTTAAAGATTCACTTTTGCATGCATCATATCCATGAATAATATTTGCCAGATTTTGTTTCAATAATAGTTTAGACAGATAACAATAACGAGATGCGCGTGTCGAGTTTACAAAGCCGGATAGAATGATGACAATCGACCGTTTTCCATTGAATACATGTGTTGTCGATCTGCCCTTAAGTTTTATGTTTCAAATTGTTTTTCAGAAGAAATACGTTCTCTATCAAAAATTTGAAAATGACGTAAATCATGGAATTATTCCCTTGCATTTAATGCAACCCTAAAATAATTTTTTTTTGTGTTCTGCCAAGTTCCTCGCCCATCTCTTGTTCTCTTAATATCACACGGCATGAATGTAATTTTACCTAGCCTCTGTACAATTTCTAATAAATAAAAGGATTGAAACTCAACATAACAGGACCAAGTAGAGTTCAATTATACTCATCTTAGAGTGGCTTTATGATAACCATGACAAACACTCTGCATAGAAATTGATCGTTTTTTGACTGTGTGTACAACTCGTAGTCAAGTTGTTAAAAAACACCAAACTATAGTATCGACTGATGTTTGTTCAGGCCAGTTCAAGTTCGTCAAATGCCGAACGTAAACTCTTTTTGTGTGACTCAAGTTACATGGTTTTTTTCATAGAGCGGGGAACTCTTACGAGTAAACTCCTTTTTTGTTTATCGCATCTTGTATTCATAACTAGTTTATATTGCATCCATATAGTATAAATTCAAAATCTATACGCAGAAATTATCAAATATGGATCATGATATCAAAGACTAAAAGTAAAATTATAGTTGAGGTAGTACGCGACTCGAAAATAAAATACTTAAAACAATTTTTGCACAATTTTTCCCGATGAAACTTTCAGCCGTTCCCTTTCGAAATCAAGAATAAAAATTAGGGGTGGCGGAACAAAATTTTGGTTCTAGAGAAATAAATAATCCTAGAATTACCAATATTTGAAATTGAAAAATGGTCACCATACCCGTGTTGACTCAATTGATAAATCAAATTTTCGACTTTTGAAAAGGTAGGGCAACGAAAAACTTTCTTTCACCAAGAGCTTTAAAATGACTTCCGCCTTAAGTGGACCAGAAGGTTTTTTAAAAAAATTCATAGTAAATATCTGTTCTAGCACGTTCTAGCCTTAAGATTACCGCACCTGCTCAAACATTTTGCAGATCTGAAGGACCTAAATTATTTTAAATGTATAATATTAGATGTTTTTTAATCTATAAATGTTGTAAAGTGTTGTTAAGGGCTACAACACAATTTATATTTGATTTGAGAAAAAATGAATAAACAGTCTACTTGACGCCAAATAAAAGTAAATTTTTCACTCAAAGGTTGGTTTCCTTTTATAAATTGTGTGCACCATGTGTCCCTGCCTCTGTCTCCAAGACGTTATCTCTACAGTAAAATGTCTTTGGTTCACCATAATACAAAGTACAGCCTCGACCAGGTCTAAAACATTGTTATAAAGGTTCGTTTATCGTTTGAGAAATACATTTTTGTAATATACCGAATAATGTACTAATAACTGATAAGACATTTACACAATCGAAAAGTTGAATAATTGAAAAAACCTCATATCGAATAAACAATTTTATCCTCTTATATATTTTGATTGATGTCCCCTAAAGGAATGTAATTGTAAAGTACTATAAAATACACACTAAAGGTAAAACGTTTTGTATGTTGGTTTTGTTTTCTCTTGTTCACGGAAAAGTCCCATCTTTCATTTATTCTTGTGTTTGTCTCCTATCAAAATTAGATGACTAGATTCTTGTATTGAATCCGAACAATAGTACCAAAAGTTCCACAGTGACGAACTCGTTGTAACAGACACATTCAGAACAGCACATTAGATAGACAACAAACAAGTACTGGTACATGATCCGTTTCCGTCGTTACTTATTATAGGTTGTCAGCTAATATTAATTTCGAAAAATGTATCGTAGGTTAAAGCCAGAGTGTTGTCAACAACTTTATCGTCTATCACTTAGGCGGGTATCAGAGAGACTGTGGACGGCGTGCATTTACTATACAACAAGATTACATCTCATATATATATATATATATATATATATATATATATATATATATATATATATATATATATATATATCATATATATATAAAGTCATAAACATTTTCAACGAGAATGTCAATAACTCGACTAGTGTTCATGATGATATTTTGTTCTGAAAAATGCAGTTCGTTACCCTTCTGTCAAACCCATGAACGTGCATGTCCTGTGTTGAAAAATGTCTGTGTGTATGGCTATCTATCCAGTATTAGTGTTGCTATACTATATGAATTTTAGTACAGGCATAGCGGGAATTTATTCCTAACAAAGCAACAATATATTGCTTAGAATGCTTTGTATTTCAAAGCTGTCATACATAAAGGTGAAAAAATGAAATATGGCCGTTTCTTCGAAAATATATAATGAAAATGTCTTTTAAGTTCAACGACAAAGCAAGTCAAATGCACTCTTTGGCGCCGTGTCATTTATATTTCCTTTGACCAAATCCGAAGTGAACTTGTGAAAGTTTTGAAAACAGTGTATAACTGCCATATCAACGGAATATCTATCCAAATATTTGTATTCACCAGAGGAAGCAATTCCCTCGAGTCTTGGACGGTACTGTGCAAGGAAGATGTCAAAATCAATATCCAGTATCCTTTCAATCCCTGAAAAAAACAGTGAAACAAAGGTACAGAGGTTTGTATATTCAGTTGCCGATGCAGTCTCATGCAAAAATGATATCTACACTATGAAATCTCATCCAACAATGAGTTGGGATTCAATCATAATTTCTGCGACAAAAACAAAAAGGCAACATTGTTAAAGGTACGAGAACAGCCCTCCACCAGATGCATTTTTCAAAGAGTAATTCTTTTCTTAAGCAGATTATTACAACTAGAATTCTAAAACAGATGAATGCGACCAATGAAATATTTTTAACTTACTATCATTCAGTATGCGGCTAGAGACAGAATCGTTGGGTTTCCAGTCGTAGGGCCACTTGTGAGTAAAATATTCCATCGAGTTTCGCAACAGCTCCTTACCAGCTTCGGCTTGCTGTTTTTGGTCCAGGCATTTGGACTGCACAGAACTTTGTAGTTTATGTTGTATTTCTAACACACGCTTCATGAATTCAATATCTGGTTCCCAGTGAGACTTGTGGAGAGGGCGAAATGGGAATATACCCTCTTGTTTCTGCTCAGAAAGTCTGTCACTGAGTGCTATGAGAACACTGTCATTTATTTTGTGAAATAGGTCTCTTTCAGGGATGAAATATGCAGGGCACCATTTTTCGTTTAAGCATGAATGCAGGTCATCTAGTAAGTCTTTAATCCGGTCATTTTTGTCTTCTTCTGTCCATCTTTCACGTGGGATTTTCTCCAACGCCCAAAAGAAAATATTTTTCAAATGATAGGATTTAATGCCGCGCAATATCGGATGCGTTAGGTAGTGTTGCACAATATCCTTGAAACCAATGTATGTATCCTTTTGAGTTTTCGATAGATCGTTTGCAAGTGTACGTTCTGCCTCTCCGAAGGAAAGTCGCCACTCGGGTGAAGTTATATTGTCTTTTGCTGGTTTTGGCACCAGTCCACAACCTTTGCCAATAACCTCTCCGACAAGATGGTTACATGGCCATGCACTCGCTCGTTTTCTGTTCATCCATTCCTGGCACACACGTGGCCACCCATGGACCGGTATAGTAATGGCAAAATCACACTGTGAGGTTTTATCTGCTTGATAATTTGTAAACACACAGATGGCTGGATACTTTGTTGTAATATATATTTCAAATTGCTTCGACTTTGCCATATGCTCTTTAGCTTGTCTGTTGTGAACTAATGCAGAGTATTCACATCCCAGTTGAAAATCATCGAGTACATCCTTTGCTTCAAATAATCTGCTACCAGCATCTTTCGCGTCATGCATGTTAATGGTTTGAGTGTGTTTACTCACTTTAAGGTCAATAAAGCCAGGTGTATTAGACGGTTGCATTTCCAAGCAGGTCTTCCCTGAAGTTTGGTCACCATATCCACGGTTGTCAACAGCATGAGGATCAACGGCAATCACAGATTGCAGGTAAACATTGGCATCAATCTCTAGATATGACTTCTCAATGCGTCCATACAATGGTCGATCCTTTCGGGAGGAAAGTCCTTCAAAACTACTACCGACGCCTGCAACTCTGAACTTTTCAGCATGAAAAAGAGAATGTTTCAATTTGGGATCTATCAACGAATGGGGTCTGGTAATGTTTGATAATGAATGACGTATGAAGAGCCTTATGTTCTTAAGACAGTCGTCATGGTTCTTGGCAAATCCTTGAATGTGTCTGGAAGACATCTTAAAGTTTGGTTCACACTGACGTATACTTCTTCTTGCTGTTCCAAGGCAACACTTAACTTTCTTGAGAAACATTCTGCAAGATGTATTCTTAAAAAATGGAAAATAAAGACATTCTATCTATAACATATGTTTTGGTGGCTACATTTACTAAGAAAGTTTGTTTTACAGCATAGATTTATCAGCATATATTGTAGCATTTCTGATATACAAAAATAATAATCGTTTGTTAGTTAGATACGAGGAACTTAATGCTCTGGCAATCAAAATCTTAGTCCTTGTGATCAAATAAAGTTTGATAATTTAGTAGCACTGTTCTCATACTTTTTTTGTCGAATTCCAGTCATTGATTATCAATCACAACTCAGGCTATTGTAGTAACAACAGTGATGCCAAATGCAAATACATTGACACGGGAGTAATTAAGGTGTTACACTTTCTAATTGACAACATATGTATATCGCATTTACAGGAATGTCATGAGACATTCAATAGGCATCCCTATGGGGACAAACTGTGCAGCAATTCTTGTAACTCTTTTTTGTATTCTTGTGAAGCTGAGTTCATGCAGTCTCCTCATAGTTCTGGGTCTTAAAGACATGCAAATGATACCGATATACATCTCGATGATCTGGTTAGTTTGAACACTCCTAGTATTTCTAATTACCTCCATCACATCTATCAAGAAGAATTAGAGATAAAAATAACAACAGATAATGTGAACTCAGCGTCATAACTTGATCTGTAGACAATGTAAATTTCGCTGTATGACAAAAGGGACGATCTTCATTTTAAAATAAGTAACTTTCCCTACTTAACCAGTAATATTCCATCGGGTCCAGCTTATTGTGTATACAATGCACAACTCCTGGGATTCTGTAGAGCTTCTGATTCATATGAAGACTCTCAAGTGAGACACAGCTTTCTAGTCTATAAGCTAGTGAGACAACGATTTTCACTAAGTAGGCTGGCTAGACCATTTACGAAGGTCCGTGGTAGATATTGAGATATTATATCAAAATATGACAAATCAGTTACTCAGGTGATGAGAGACAGTATTTCCTGGCTTTGACTCACAACAGCAATTTGGCTGAATTACCGTACAACTATTTTGTCACTTTAGTTCAATCTTGGTGTGTGTAGCATGCTAGCAGGGTATGCTTGCCCATTCCGGACATCTGGTACCACCACTTAACTGTTGGTTTGAGATTGCACTATTGATTTTGTCAGTGTTTTGTTGTTGTTGTTGTTGTTGTTTCTTGGACCTGGTGATTTACTTGCCTTTTATGATAACGATTGATGGAATTGATTTGATGTCATACAAGGCAAAAGTCTCAATAATAGTCAAAATAGACACAGTTTGTTTATATTAGCCTCATTGATAACGCCTTCAAGGCACGCTTTGCAAACACGTTGACTGATAACGCCATCAAGACACGCTTTGCTAATCACGTGGCATCGTTTACTTGGATGGACAAAAATCGATTTATGTTTTTTCCAAGGATCACTCTCAATTAATGATATAACAGCACATAAACTAACAGATATGCAAATGCACGGCTTGCAGGATAATTTCATTCTGAATTCGATCCAGTTAAAATGCGGATACACCGAATGCTGTTTTTACCAAGGCCAAATAAAAAATATACGTCTTTCTAGTATCCCAACCTACCCAGAAAACCCACACGTACTAAGAGCTTTTTCGCATTACAAACGATCGAATGAAAATCTCAATGTTTTACTATAGTTTATGGGTTTCAGCCGATAAATAAAGAAAAAATCCAATGTCCTGCTGAGCCTAATTTTCAGAGGCATGGTAAACTAAACGCTCATATTGTTTCACTGGGCCCAAGCAGATAATACAGTTAAAACCCTTGAAAGGTATAAAAACAGCACCAGTGCGAGTGTGAAAGATAAAAAATTACTAGAAAAACAGATAAAAACACTGAGAGTCAGCTAAGTTGGTGTATTATATTAAATGTATACGTTACGATAATTTGTACGTAAGTTAGACCACGACCGATTTGTCGAACACGAACTAACTTTTCAAAGACAAAAAAAATCTCGTTTCCTGTCATCAAACATTTTTGTACACCACCGCACCGTGGTGCTGTTGACATCAGCATGGCAGCTTTGTAAAGTTTTGATACAAAGGGGAGATATCATTCGCCACATCATGGAACAGTCAGTTATTTTCAAGCTTGGCACTTTCATATATTCCAGTTCTTTAGTGGTTGTCGTTAGTTTTTAATGTATTCGCCATGCTTTCTTGCTCTTAGATCTTGACACATAGTGCCTTTCTTAGTCACCTACGAAGGGTCGAACCTCGAAACGTCTGTATTTTTAATCCTCTACACCCAGTGTTTTTGTCTGCCGTTTTTTTCCGGTTTTGTAACTTTATCTCACAAGTAGTACAGATTCAGTAACGTTCACTTGTCAATCGTTGTCTCACGCTGTCTGGATTAGTCTATGATTAAAATTTAACACGATTGGAAATATTTTGGGATAATAGGATATTGTAGTAATATTGGTTATTCAGTAAATTTAAGCTCATCTACTCTACTGTTTTTGCAATCCACATGTTTTTAAGGGTAATCTGTAATATTGTAACTTTCAGCTATAGGGTACCCGACACTTTTGATAAATTTGCACAATAAATAGATTTCTACCATTTCAAAATGACAGATCCTATTGTTTTCTTTGAAATTGTCATTATTGTTTTGTCCATTCCCCAAGTTTTGGTAATTTGAGAAAATAGAGGGTCATTTCCAAGGTGGCCCTGAAAAATAGAGGGTCATGTCCAAGGTGGCCTTGAAAAATAGAGGGCCATGTTCAAGGTGGCCTTGAAAAATAGAGGGTCATGTCCAAGGTGGCCCTAAAAATAGAGGGTCATGTCCAAGGTGGCCTTGGAAAATAGAGGGTCATGTTCAAGGTGGCCTTGAAAAATAGAGGGTCATGTCCAAGGTGGCCCTGAAAAATAGAGGGTCATGTCCAAGGTGGCCTTGAAAAATAGAGGGTCATGTTCAAGGTGGCCTTGAAAATTTAAGGTAGTGTTGTCATGTACAATTTTTAGACATTTTCAACTTTTCAATTTCAAAATATGTTTTTAATACAAATATTTCACCAGCTACTTGAACTCCTTGTATTTTTTAAGTAGATAGAATAAAAAAATACAATTTCAACTATTTTACTTTGCCTTATTGAGGTACTAACTTCAAAAGTATGAAATAGCTTAGTTTCCTGAACATCTACCACACAATGAAAATGACGGTTTAGCAAAATAGGAGAGTTTACAATGTACTATCAGCAGTCAAACAAAGTAGTGGTTATAACTGTTCGAAAAATCGCAATTTGACAACCGTGATATATCAAAAACAGGTAAAGGATCAAAATTTGTAAGATTCAAAACATTCTGCAGAATTATATGATAAGTACAGTTTGCAAAATTTTGTTTATTTCACTGTATTACATTTGCAAAAAAGCAAATTTGACTAGATTTAGTAAAAAGTAGTTAACTTAACTTTGTTGCCAAGTAGATTGAACAAAATAAAGAAATTTAGCTTAGTCTGTAGCAACAAATTATGGTCTGGTGCCTTATTTTTCAATAATTTTTGACAAACTTTTCAAAATCCTATAAACCCAAAATATTTCCAATCGTATTAAATGGATGTTAACCATTAATATTCATTATGCCAAATTATGGCACACTTATTCTGGCTAGTTTTGTGAGCAACACCCATTTAATAATTAGCCAATCATGAGAGGAACATTTTGACTGATTGACTTTAAAAGGAGCGCCAGTAACGTCATGGTCTCTACTGGAGCACATTCACTTTTAAATGAGCTATTTTGCATTCTATGGTATAAAAGGTGAACCTCGAGACTAGATGGAGTGTGTGGACGAAGGCCAAAAGACGAACACTAGGGTCTGGACTACTCGACCCCTAGCTTTCCCACAATTAAGTTAAAATGATGGCTTTTGCATGGCACCAAATGCACCGTAACCCATGGATTTTGGACCGTTGCACCTGTGGCACCAGACCCTCTGGCTTACCAAAACGGTTAAAAATACGGAACCTTACCATTTAGTTCATCAAGAAATGTTTCAATTGTGGTAACCGACGCCGTAGCTTACCCTAAATAGATGTAAATGGAAAAAGAACACTTTATCGGTGTACCAATCCATCCTCCTGTATCACCACAAGTGCTATTGTCCCAAATCTGGGGGTTATGATGCCAGTGTATATTATTAACATTTACCAACAAGTACCACGTCCTTATTGAGCCATACGATTGAAGCTGTGAACTTGGGTCCGTCGAGCCCTTGTACCGTGTAGGCTATTAGGAATTGTTAATTAAAGCCTGTAATAGGACTCAAAATTTCGTTAGACACGTGCTTAACATGTCTAAATGTACCGCATCACCTTTCTGGGATTGTTGTGAGAACAACGTATCGATCGCGTTATATCTGAAATGCTGGAAACAAGTTTGACTTTCTGAGAACGTCACTCATTATGTTTTGTCATCACAATGATCATTACCTGGATGCTCCCTAATACCAATCAAAATGTAGAGTAACGATTTTACTTACATATTTAACGACGGAAAAGTTATGCAAAATAGTCGTTGAATAGAAGAATTTGAAATTCATTGATTTCTGAGATTTTACTTGTTTTAAGTAGGGATTTAATACTACTGTATTAATACTTTTGACTTTTAAATCATAATTATTTACATTTTAAATTAGGGTCGCATTCTAACAAGACCTGGCCCGGATCGCCAAGTTTTATTTAGAACGAACCGGATTAAAATTCAATCATACTCGTTATGTTTTTCTTGTCACCTTTAGTAACTTTTATTTTTCGTACAGGCTAGATAATTCATTTTACCGCAACCTCAGGAAAATAAATAGGAGGGCTACAGGTAGTTAATGGCGTTTTACTCGTTTTACGATAATTGAGTACATTTGGACACCAATTAAGATTGACCAAAGGACAGCACTTATTCTTCAATCTGAAATTGCCCGCTGGCATTACAATATATGACAGGGACGCACAACTATCTTCCAAAATTGTATTTCCTTTATTATTGAATTGAATGTTATCATTCTCTTTCAAAATGTCGCATGTACTTCTCAAGGGCTCCTAAACTATATATTTACTTCATAGTATTTTACTTTAAAATAGATTTATTCAAGAGCAGTTTTATATTCATCACAGAGTATGTTGAAGAAAATGATTAATAAGCGTTCTTTTCACGAAAATTAATTTCGGCCACGCAATCAAAATGACTATAATGGCTATGTACTACATTCCAAGCGTACTGAGGACATAAGTATCACCGACGATGTTCGATGATAAAGAATCAGAGACCTTTTATTCGATAAAGTTAATCTTTAACTACAATTTAAGTTGCCAATGTACAATACATATTGGCTTATTGATCCTTGGCGCGCCCTCGACAGGTTTGGTTGCAATCTTTGAAACTTACAACTTCGTGTGCAAATGGAAAATCGATAAATTCCGTTCGACTAAAGCATAAATAAGGTGACCAAAATCCCAAGATAGACTAAAGGCAAGCTTAAAGCAGATTTATAACACATCCAAAAAATCACTGGATCCAGCCCAATTTTTGGCAGCCGCTATGTAACATTTGAGCAATAGCATTGTAAGAAATGTTGGTCGTTCACCGCCGAATCTCACGCGAGTTACTATGTAAACAACAATTCATCAGTTATTTAGCATTCTTTGCTGACTCATTAAAATTTTGTCTTGTTTTCAAAGCAGTGACTGTGCTTGAGCCGTAAAGTCTGAGTCGTACGTTTACAAATTCATCCATATTTTTCTGACACCATTCACTTGTCGGTTGCGCCAGTAATCTGAGAGATTCGCAAAGAAAAACTGTAATCATATTGTAATATATTGCGTGTATTTTCTTTTCGATAAGACTAGTGACAATCGCGCTGCAGTGAATTATGTATAGCTAATTTTGTGTATTCCCATGGAAGGAGTTGTTGGTTAATCACATTGCAAAATAAGGACAGATAATCCAAATATTCTCCAATTAAGCCGTCCTGTCAAATAGACCGAAAAGTACACGTCCTTCGACCACATTTACGCTGCCGTACATTCAGAAAACGGATAGAAGTCAGGATTTTGTTAAGCTGAAATAACTTGGCCATTTTTCCTACTTACCCACATAGCGTCACTTTAGCGTAACAATGACAGGCTTTCCTAGATCCTGACAACTGATCGAACAGTCACGTAGTCCTTTTTTATAACAATGCCACGCCACAGTCATGTGAGCTAGCGTCATGGATGGTTATGCAAATAACAAAGGGATACTAGCATGCTCCTCTAGAGCCAAATGACATGCCCTTATAAGGAAGTGAACAGAGAAGTTAGAGAAAAAATTAAATAAATAATACTGTTCTATACATTTATGCCAAGTATAAAACGGAATTTAGAAAATAAGTCGTTTGTAACTTTCAAACACCTACTAACCAATGAATTAAATAAATTAATTCACGTGATCGAACAGAAAGAGTCTGAGAGGATGGGTATTATGTTTAAATGATATTAATAATAAATATTTAGCAAGTCCAGGGGCGTTCAGCGCTCATTTGAAAAAAGGGAGAGAGATTCCACATGTAAAGTTTCTCCAAAAACCTCCATAGTCTCATAGTCTCACTATGTTGACATCATTGCGACGTCAACAATCTGATAGGTGAATAGTGATAGATTTTCCAATAAGCTATAAAAAGTGTAATAACATATTTCCTGAAGATGAGGAGTTATATTTTTATTATAAAGTTTTCCATATTGGAAGCTAAGATTGGTCTTGTACGCTTATTCCAGAGTTTCACCTTTGAACCCTGCGCTGAGACTGAGGTATACTCAAACACAGAGACACATAGACAGAGTCGCAACGGGTATTGTTTAAGGCGTAAAGCGGTAACGTAACCCATCCATGTTCGCCTCGCCTCAGGCTGCTCTCACCTCTCTTTTCCGAAGAGTGCCGACCATGTATCCTTCGGTAATTTTCGGATTTTCGCCAATTGTTAAGCGAAAGTATGTTCGACAAAGTTTGTGTTGTTGTTGTCGTGTGGTGCTGAGCGGAATTGACGTGCTGGCGAAAACGGGAGTGTTTAGAACTTCGGGAAAGTGAGTTTTACCGTTTTAAAAATTCCATATTTTTATGAATATATAATGAGTGTGTTTGAACCAAATTTGAAAGTCTTTTATCGATACTGTCTGGTTTTACTCAATGGTTTACGGTCAGCCATTCCGTCTTTTACACGTGCGTCAAGGAAGGACATGTTTATGAAACTGCTGGCGTGTTATGTTTTGATTTGCGTGAAGCAGTGTTTCTGGCCTGAGAGCTAACAAAGTAACTATGGTTGCTACGCGACTGGCAGTACGATGCCATCTCGTCGTATTTTTCGCATAATCTCGTGCAATTATCAACCACAAACAAAGCCTCTCAAAGGTTTAACACCTTTGAAGCTCATTTTAATATGAGAAGCCAATAGTCTACCAGGACGACCATGGAACAAAAGGCATGCCGTGTTTCCAGTCTGTCTATATTTGTCTGTGACTCAACCAGGTTTTTAAGTTTGACCTGATTAAACCTAAGGCATCGAACCATTCACTTTTCTGCAATTTTTACTTTTGTTCATCACAAATATCATTATACAGAAGGTTATAGAAGAATGCAGAATGATTTTTGGCAAAATAGGCAATTTCCTTTTTATATCCTTAAAGGTACACGGTAACCGTAAATTTGCATAGTCCATGGTAAAGGGAGCGGGGCTTAGCGTACGTACCGTCGACTGATTGTTTTCAAGGATGCCATTTTCTTCATCACGAAGTTTAAATGTTTTCGTCGTTACGATGGACCATGGACGTAACCAACAGTCTGCTATAGCCCTATTTAGTGTAATTGAAGCCGGTTACATCTAAGTAAATGAAGGGGTAACGGGATGTGACCCAACTGTCGCAGAAACCCAGTCTACTTGTCGCTGCAAGGGAGCTGTCGGTCCTCCATATTTGATACGTCAAAGATTATGCAGACGACTTTGCTAAGCATGTCAAGGCTTGTCGTTTGGAGCGCCTTTTTAAAAAGCGGCAACCCGATTAAAATCTGTGATTAGCTATTAAAAACCAGGTGACCGAATACCTTTAAGGTACCCGTACAGCTTGGCAAGACAACTTTCTTGTCGCCCATAAATAGTATTGAAATTACATTGAAGACGAGTAATCTATACGGGATAAAATGAATAGGCCTACAGCACTTATGTTTTATTTAATGATATTCATTCGGACGGTAACTTAATGAAAAACCTGTAAAGCGTGGAAAAACTTACAATGCTGCTAGTGGGATAGGCAAGGCCACGTATTTTGTATTAAAGGTAATTGAAAGCCGGCACTTCTAAATTTATCGAAATTTGTGGTTAGATTCAATCATTTAAATAGGAGAAATCCTGATTCATCCGCTACGTCATCTTTAAATTTATTTAGCGTCAGGGGTGAAACATTTACCCAGATAAACTAATTCGAGAATATGAGTTTCACGTATTTTTGTGAAAATGTCTCAGAGGTTTATCAATACCATAATATTACTTTGCTTCACCAATGATAATGCAAGATACGGCTCCGTACAGGTCAAAACACAATTTACCCTTCACCCATATAAAATAGGTTCAATTATCACTTGAAATATACTATTTTAAATTTGTAACAAACTGAATGATTTGTTAATTATTGATTACATATTTACTCAAACGGAAGGCCAAATGTAGGAAACTTCACCTATCAAATGAATAATTTCCAACATTTTTACATAATGATTTTATGAAGAAGTGTAATTGTACTCTACTCTGAAAGGCATACCGAAAGATTATCAATGTGATGTCTTCCGTCGTCGTTTTGTCCGTGTTAATGAAAAATGTGCCAGCTTTCATTCATTCTTGTAATTGTCTCGAATCTCAATGCAAATGAACTAGTATATTGAATAGGGAAATAGTTTGATTTGTTTCCATCGTTACTCAGTGAAATCTAGCTTCCTATTGAACAGACTACATTCTACATAGGTTGTTTGCTAACGTTGATTCCGAGAGATGTGTCGAAGAGGTGTTGTAAACATGTTCATCGTCTATCACCTACAGGTAGATAGATGAGTACAAGAGAGAGACTGGACGGCATGCCTTTTCTGTACAACTTTTACAGCTCTGTATACATCAATAGGCATTTTCAACGTGAATGTATATTACTCTGCATTAATTAGTATCCCCCGAAATTTGTTCTGAAAAAATGCGGTTTGTTGCATAACTTTAAGAACCGTGATGACCGAGCGTCGAGTGCTGAAAAGTATGTGTATGTCTACTGTCCAATATTAGTGTTAATATATGAATTTTAGTCCAGGCATCGCAAGTATGCATTCCTTAGCCAAGCGACTCTAGTTTGCATAGAATGCGTTGTATTACAAAGGTATCATACTCAAAGGAGAAGAAAATGAAGTGCAGTCGTTTCTTGGAACAGAAATAATCAGTAAAACAGGACAAATATTATCAAAACTTCTTCTAGCTAATATACTTTACGGTTTGATTCTTCTAGTAGATCGTCATTTGGATATTATTGAACTCGAGGTTCACAAAGTGGAAAAGTGTCTGTTTTAAGTTCAACGACGAAGCAAGTCCAATACGGTCTTAGGCGCCATTTGATGAACATTTTCTTTGACCAAATCCAGAGTGAACTTGTGAAAGTTTTGAAAACAGTGTGTAACTGCCATATCGATGGAGTATCTGTCTAAGTATTTGTATTGAGCAGAACAAGCAATTCCCCCGAGTCTTCAGCGGTACTGTGCAAGGAAGATGTCAAAATCCCTATCCAGTATTCTTTCCACCTCTGAAAAAGATAACAAAAATAGAAAGTTATTACATTTTCAATTACCGATATAGTGCTTAACGTCTCATGCATAAATGATATTAACGCTATAAGAACTCTTGGGACAATTTTATCACATAAAAATATTAATTAAGTGTTTTTAAAAAGTCTTTGGTTAAGAAAAATTACAGTTGGGTATCTCTTTGGTTAAGAAAAATTACAGTTGGGTATCAACCATCTTCATCCTGGGACTAAAATGACAAGCAATATTGGAAAGGATAAAGGAACGAAATTGTCAGCAAACATTTTCCTCCACCAGATGCGTTTTTCCTAATTAGTACTTATCCTGAGTAGCTTATAACAACTAAAATTCGAAAGTTGATGAATGCGACAACTGAAATATTTGTAAGTTACCATTTTTCAGTGTCCAGCTAGAGATAGGATCGTCGGGTTTCCAGTCATAAGGCCACTTGTGAGTAAAATCTTCCATTGAGTTTCGCAACAGCTCCTTACCAGCTTCAGCTTGCTTTTGACGGTTAAGGCGTTTGAAATGCACACAAGTTTGCAGTTTATGCTGTATTTCCAACGCACGCGTCATGAATTCTATATCGGGTTCCCAATGAGACTTGTAGAGAGGGCGATATTTGAATCTCTCCCTTTCTTTCAGGGCAGAAAGTCTTTCACTGAGAGCTATGAGAACACTGTCATTCATTTTGTGAAATAGGTCTCTTTCTGGGATGAAATGTGCAGGGCAAATCTTTTTGTCTACGCATGAATGCAGGTCATCTAGTAAGTCTTTAATCCGGCCATTTTGTCTTCCTCTGTCCATCTCTCGCGTGGGATTTTCTCCAACGCCCATAAGAAAATATTTTTTAAATGATAGGACTTAATGCCACGCAAAAGGGGATGCGTCAGGTAGTGTTTCACAATGTCCTTGAAATAAATGAAGGTATCCTTTTGAGTTTTCGATAGATCGTTTGCAAGTACACCTTCTGCCTCGCAGAAAGAAAGTCGCCATTCTGGTGAGGGTACCCTGTCCTTCGGTGCTTTCGGTACCAGTCCACAACCTTTGCCAACAGCCTCTTAGACAAGATAGTCACATGGCCATGCACTCGCTCGTGTTCTGTTCATCCATTCCCGGCACACAAATGGCCATCCATGGACTGGTATGGTAATGGCAAAATCACACTGTGAGGTTTTATCTGTTGGAAAATTGATAAACACACTGATAGCTGGAAACTTTGTTGTAATATATATTTCCGATTGCCTCAACTCCGTCACTTGCTCTTTAGCTAATCTGTTATGAACCGATGAAGAGTATTCACATCTTAACCGAAATTCATCGAGTACATCCTCTGCTTCAAATATTCTGTTACCAGAATCTTTGGTGTCGTGGAAGTTAATGGTCTGGGTGTTTTTACCGACTTTCAGGTCAACAAAGCCTGGTGTATAAGACGTCTGCATTCCTAACCAGGCCTGCCTTGAAGAAGAACTCTTTCGGCCCTGGTCTTTTTGAGATAAGATATTATATCCATGGTCGTCAACAACATCCTCGTCAAGAGCAATCATTGATCTTAGGTAGACATTGGCATCAATCTCTATATATGACTTGTCAATGTGTCCGTCCGTTGATCGATACTTTCGAGAGGAAAGTCCTTCAAAACTGCTACTAAAGCCTTCAGTGCTGATTCTTAAGTAGCATCAAATAGGAAATGTTTCTTTTTTGAGATTATCAATCAGAGGAGGAGGAGGAGGTCTGGTAATGTATGATAATGAATGACCTATGAAGAGCTTTATGCTATTTAGACAGTCTTCATGATTCCTTGCAAATTCTCGAATGTGTCTCGAAGACATTTTGAAGCGTCGCCCACACTGAAGTATTCTTCTTCTTGCTGTTCCATAGCAGCACGTAACTTTCTGAGAAACATTCTTGTAGAAATATTATTTAAGAAATGGAAAATATAAACATTACATAAATAAGATATGTCTTCGTGAAATATTTCCAAACTGTTAGCTTTGTCTTACAGAGTGAATTTATCAGCGTTGATAACATGTACCTTTTCTGATAGATAAAGGTACAGGTCTTCGGCTGTGAACAAGTGCATGTTCATCTGTTACAGAGATTATTTATGTCACACAAAGGTTTATGCACCAAGGTGGCCATCGACACAAGCAAAATTATTCATTAAAACAACAAGATCTCAATTATATAAGTCCATATTAACCATATTGGCGGCAAATCCACAAAGACGCTAATTAGCCTTTACGATGCTGTTATCGAAGTTTAAATGCAACGGACGTTTGAATGATATCAAATAACGAAAATAAGAGTAGCCTACACTTGTAAAGGAAAATGAGAATTTCACATGATGTGTTTACAACGTGTCACGATGACGTTTTAATATTAATTGTGACAAATAAATATAAGATGAAGACCTGTATTAATGTTTATGATTGGATGTCTCATTTTCTCTTTAATTCATATCTATCGTATAATCAATGTCATGTCTTAAAGATGAAACCCCTTTCTAAAACAATACGAGGGAGAGAGGAGTACAACGGACAAGGGAAAGGAATACAATAGACATTGCAGGAAGACAGAACGACCAACGAGTAGTCCAAGAAATTTAGACATTTGGAGAAGCGTATCTTGGGCGATTACTCTTGTCAAGCTCGTCTACCGAGAAATAAAGTCTATGTAGTGAACACAACCTCTGTATGTCTCGTGTACTTTCATTCATAAATCCGATCTATTTGAAATTGGGATACACCAAACGCTGTTTTTACGAAAGTCAAATAAAAGATATACATTTTCCGTAAGTCGAACAACCCATGAAAAAACCCGTCGACCCTAGACATTTTTCGCATATAAGGTAGTATGCACCCCGAAAGGGAAAGACTTAAACTTTTGCTATTTTCTTGCCAAATCAATAATACAAATCGGGCGTCACCATGCAAAGTTTGGTACTATTGACACAAATTATGCAAGATTTACCGATATTTTAAATTCAAAATGGCCGCTATCCCTTTGTTAACTCTATGGAGAAAAATAAAATTTCGATTTTCGAAAAACTAAGCATGTGAAAAGTTTTCTTACGCCATGAGCTTTAAAATGAACCCCCACAAGTGGTAGGTCGGAAATGAGTTGACAAAGTTTGGGAGTCCGAATATCTGTCCCCGAGGCGCTTTCTACCTCAAAAGTCTAGTAAACACCTATATTTTACCAT